>NW_009226307.1:0-34688 GCF_000690835.1 Fulmarus glacialis | reverse complement strand
TTCCCTCTGTGACAAGATTTCAACACCACTGTTTATGCTGAAACTTAAAAGCTCCAAAAGGACCACTTATGCAATTCACTGTGAGATATCAGAATCTGATGCTCAATAAATAGATATTTAGGGGTTGTTGAATCTCTGTGTTTAAGTGAAAAACTAATAAACTCTTCCACCAACACCAGCTTTTCCTATCTTTCTCTTTATTTGATTTTATCATACTTTAACTTCCAAGCCTGTCCTTATTGCAGTCAGAAGCTTTTGCCTAGAAGGATGATGAGAATAGCATATGTTAGCTGTTTTCAAATATGGTAGCACATAACACAGCAGCAACATCGCACCTTGCTTGCCTAGTACAACTGTAGCATCACTTCATTATGCAAAGAGACTCTTTAAAAAGCAAAGCAGAACAAGGCAGTTAGCAGAGATGATGGCTATGCTTACACTAAGTATTTCAAAAGAAACTCTAATTGGACTATCAGTGGAGCAGAATCTCGTTTAATTATGGCAGAAACGATAATGAAATCAAGCATCAAAAGGGCTTCCTGAGGCTTTTGATGAAAAAAAATCCCACAATCTAAGCGTAATGATATTCCAAACAGTATTAATCCAAGTGGTCAGTAATAGTTTATTTATAGTAGTGTACCTTCTCCAGTCAAGCTGGATCATGGGCTACTCCAGGTTGTGAAACGTATGTGGGACCATTCTGGGCATCCAACTGGTCCAGAATGGGTACATTTCTATACTGTTAAACTCTTATGGATGGTCACACCCAAACCCAGAATGATCTCTGGTCCTTGCCAGCTGAACTGTGTACAGGAATTCGGAAGGTATTGGCTGACCAGAGCCAAAATCATGGTGGAGTCCCTTCTAACAAATAAATGTGTAGACTATCAAGTTCCACTGCTTAGTACCATTTAATTCAGTACTAAAAATGTAGTCTTTGGGGCTGAAGGGACAAGGCGGTATACTATGTCCCTGAGCAAACACTTTGATACGTTCGTATTTAACGATGAAAGAAAATTATCATGGCCTAAATAATCACAAGTGAAGGTACCCTAAACAGACTTGTGAGAGCAGGGGTCTGGATACCTGCTGCCAATGTAGTCATTCACTTATGCAAAACTTTGCAGTTGGATCTACTGTTATTTTATATTCATATTGCAGAAGCGTGGAGGTAATGGAGAATTATGACACCTCTTTTCTATTAGGAAGAACAAACACTAGTGTGTGCTTTATCATATCCTTGATCCGCACAGAGCCAGCTGCCACAAAACTAGAAAATCTGAATTCACACATGCTATTTAGAGTGTGGCAGCAAAATTGTCTGCACTGAGTGTATTCCTTCCCTTTCCAACCCCCACCTACTGCTACCAACCGGGCTGCACATATGGCATCCCTAGAAAGCAATTGAACATGCTACAATGCTGGAGTTGCCAGGGTTGAGTGGCAATTTCTGTGCAATTGTTCTGCTCAGCATTGGGCCAGTGGAAAAAAAATAGCCTGTGATGAGGGAATTAAAGACTATTACAGAGTACATATGCATACAGGGGCTGATCTAAAATCACACAAGCAATCTTAATTCTGTTCTTTGCTCACTTTTGAGTGCTTGACTTGGCGAACTTTGAGTTTCTTTAGCAAATGCTTTTTTTAGGTGTAATTAGATATAAGATGGCTGTGGGCCTTTTAAGAGAACACTGTGAGTTGCACTTGCCAGCACTTGCCTTAATCTATATGTGCTGGATTTAGTTCTAAGTCAAAGGGAACAAATCATCAGGTTGTGTTAAGTTTCGTTATTGAGAGAGCTTTTCACACCGATCTGAACCATTCACTTAGATTTATAGTACCTGAAAGTACTGTGCTGGATTTTGCCCATGGTCTCTGGACAGAAAAAAATTTCTAGTGTCATTAATTGTGCTGTGTCACCCACTTTATCAGCTTTCCCAGGCTGTACATTTGTATCCATTTGCTGAGCTTTTGTACAGGAAAAAAAAAGGAATTTTTCCCTCTCCAAATGAACTGTTGGAACAATCTGCTTGTTTTTCAAATTTATGTAAAGAAAAATTAGAAAATAAATTAAAACATTCTTAGCCTGCTTTAAACATACCCATGCATTTGTCGTCCGAAGCAGTTAAAAAATGAGATGCTCCTGAATACATGTGCAGGTTAATTTTTTCAGGTCTCTTCAAAAAGTCACCGAGCCAATAGGATTCTGCTTTAGAGGTCAGTTTTGACGATGCTGATGAGCACTCTGGCCCTGATCTACAAAATGTGTAAATTTGTACTGAATTTGAAGCACCTCCATCACACTCTTGAAGTCGCTAGATTTACTCAGGCTAAGTAAAACTCAAGTTAACCTATGCTTTGGACATCGAGGGATTCAGAGTTTGTCATGTTGTTAATTTTTCTCACATCAACTAGCACAGCCCAACTGGGGCTCTGGTGCTATTAGAACGTGCATGGTGACTAACAAAACTAATGCAGTTTTCAGCTGATTTTAGGATTAAATCACAAGCAGCACTCTCAAATCATTTACTTGTCTTTATAATAAAATCATGTTCGTGTTCAGAAGGATAGATGAGCAGACAGCAGATCAGCTCATGCATCAAATTCTACAACAATATTTAGCTCTTAACCTTTAAACTGGGATGCTAGATTTAAACTCTGATCCCACCTCTGTTGTGCTGGGGTGGTAGAAGAAGACAGGTATTGTTTGTGACTTTTAAACAGCAAACTGTATTTTTTAGACTTTAAGCAACCTATTATATTAATTTGGGAAAGCAGGTTTTCTGACAATATCTGGTAGAGATAATAAGGAAGGAAGCATGTGAGAGGTTGTTGATTTACCTATGTAAATTACACCCTTTTTAATTAGGGTCTCGCATTTTATATGTGTGTAATGAAGCGGCATTTGTAAAATTACACTGTCCACAACAGGCTAGCCCAGAATTTTAGTAATTGCAAAGCAAGGTAGGAGGTCCTCTGGTAGGGCTGCCTGTCCTCATTTCTCTAATTGAACTGAGTACCCCAATGGGAAACCCATTATTTCTAATATTATATACACAAATTAAAACTCCATTTAGAGGTACAGTGGGACCATCTTATAATTGACTTTGATCTTGAAGAAATATCTCAGTAATATTTATAGTAATATGGTCTCTGCCAGAAAGAGTATCTAGAAGGGAAAATACTATTTTACTGAGAAAGGCCTGAGCATGTTTAAGACAAAATTTACTAGAGCTGTGGGGGCTGAAATAAGTTTCTTCAGTGCAGTAAGCTGCCTAATAGCAGCAAAGTGTTGCTGAGGTCCATCTTTCAATTTTCTATTCTACTTTCACAATGGTGTAGATGGTGAAGGAAATTACAGATTGTGTTTAAGCAGACAGCTCCTTGGATAAACCACACCACCTTTATGTTTATTTTTACTACAGGTTGACACTTAAAAAAATCCTCCTAAAAATACCCATAAAAATATTTAAATATACCCATTTAAAACTGCATTTTCCCTTTCCTGCAGGAAATTACAAGCATCCAGAAAGCTACTATACCACTGGAGGGGCCAGTGATCATCTATTAGTGGTTTGAATGGACAGGCAATCACTTGAAAGTCTTTGATCACCAGGGGTAATTAGGAAGACATTGAATAGGAAGTGCTGACTCTTTGCATTGAACAAACATTGAGTTTAACTGCTTCATTTTATAACATGTCTTTCTAGTCACTTCCTTGAAGGATTCAAAGAGATGTGATGCTTCAGCTGGAAGCTTCTTTTCTTCCCTATTAAGAGCAATTGGGAACTAAATTAAAATATAAAGTGTTCTCCTAAGAAGGAACTAATACTATTTGGTAGACCATCTGCTTCTATCTTGGAAATCTTTGATACAGCTCTTCAGTCAGGAGGGGTCAAAGAATAACTGGTTTGTATCAAATCCAAGCAAGTAAATGCATTTGCAGCCAGGATTTTAAGTGATTACCACAATGCTTTGTTTTCCTGATAGGCAGTTCCCATTCTGGTGGCAAAATTTTAAGAGGTAGGAAGCTCTCCATCATTTGAATTCCTCCTTTGCACATGGTGATTCTGATTGAGGGAAGGAGGAAACCTGAATTACCTCTGAAAGAACCGCTTCTGGTACCTGCATAGTTTGAGCTCTGAACCTGGAGGAATGGTCAGGCAGCAGGCAGGGTCCCCCAGGTATTACTGGATGTATCCCATCGCATGTGTCTATACTGAGCTGGCTGTGAAAGCACCTACCTCTTACTTTAGGACATTTGAGGTCCTAAAAAAAAAACACAAACACAATACAGCTAGCTCTCTGTTTTATCATCTAAATCCTTCATCCTAATCCCTTCACCCAGGGATGGCTGGGTATGGATTCTTCAGTTCTCAGCATGAAGAACTCGCAGCCTAGCCCAGCAGAGTGTCTTTATTCCCAGTCTGTGAAGAGGGCTTGTAAACCTTTTTTTCTCATTGAAGGTGGATCACTGAGTGGTCAAGAAGGGGGCCAGATGGGGAATTTCAAATAGTGAGCATTACCCTAATTGTCCCTCCTTGTGCCTTTTTTTATTTTTGTAAACTATTGTCTTGTGTCAAATAAATCAACAGGCCAGGAAGCAGAGCCACGGGACCTCCCAGCCACAGGCTGAGAGTCTTCACTTAAACAACATGTAATCAAGCTGCCTTTTGGGCTCTGTTCCTTTGTGACCTACTAATTTTACATTTCTAGCTGCACAGCAGCCCCGATCCAGCTGGGTTGTGGAGAGCGCTGTGTGCAGGGTTCTCTGTTCTCACACACCTGCAGTCCTGTCCTGGTGTGCAAGCTCACATTCATTCGGGAAGAGGATGATTTCTGAAGTCAGGTTTTCCATTCCCTGAGTAAGAGCTTTAAGCCATGGAAGGAAAGCATTTACACATAGGAAATAATTTCAGATGCTAGAAATGACACAGAACGCTGTTCAATTTTTGGTCACAAGGTAACTGCCAAAGTCCATGCAAGAACTGGCCTTGCAGGAATCCCTCTCTCCTTGCCCCACAATCTCCGGCTCAGTGACACGGGTATGTATGTGTAAATGGTGTGAATTCATGATATTACGAACCATTGGGATCTTTAGTCAGGATCCTAGATTTCAATTCCAGACCCGAGAACCTGTTAGGTCTTTGGGTATTAAATAACTGCAACACTCAAAGTGTCCCACGCCCTTAGATGAACAACAGCTTGGATCTGTCTGGTCCAGGACTTGACCTTACAAACAAGGAGAGCGGGTACAAAATACTGCATCCAGGCTTGCTGCTTTTACCCTCTTCCAACACCAGTAGGACCATAGAACCACTTCAGTCCTCGACTCTTGCTGTGTTGGTATGTTCTGCCATGCTGGGACACAGAAGCCTTGTCCAGCACTGAAATGGAACAGTGGTGTAAGAGAAAAACAAACCGGATGATTTCTTTTTTTAATGTTTGTTTTACTGTTTCTATTCTCCTTAATCTTGCGTGCCTCTTCCTTGATTTATTGAAGATTGACAAACCAGTGATTATTTCATGCTGAAAGGCTCCTTTTCATAACACTGAATGTCACAAAAAATATGATTAATTCTGCAACAGTCAATTCTCCCACTTCTACAGAAATCATATAATTTCAGAGTAGAGAGACAGTTATCCAGATAATTACGGTCAAGTTTATTCTGGAGACAGGAGTGAAAGCAATACATTTACTTGAGTCAAAATTAGCCCTGAGTAATTCAGTGGTGGAATTCAGCTTTTTTTTCAATTAGGAGAAAAAGCAAACCTCAGGTCTCATTTTAGAGATTGTGTTATTATAAGTCTGACTGTCAAACCTGAAGGTTAAAGAGGAATATGTAACCACCACATATCTTATGCTTGATTCCACAAAAAGAGAGGAGGGCAAAGAAACAAGCTATATAAATGTCTTCTTAACCGCTGCCTGAGCTCCAGCTGTTTTTCCTATTCCAAGTCCCTTTTACTTTTTTTCTTAGCTTTCCTTTGTTTTTTCCTAATCTCCTCTCATTCTGTATTTTTCTCACCTTCCTCCCCTTTCTTTCTCACTTTTATTCTTGTTCGTTATGGCATCAGTGCTTCTCAGCTGTTCCTTCTCACACTGTCTTTTCCCATTCTCTCCTTTGCCCTGTGCTGCACTGGGGGGCTTTGGAAAACTGTTCTCCCTACCAGGAGTGGTCCTTTGGCTTGTGTTGGCTTTGGCTTTGCTGTCACCAGTGCAGTGAGGTGCTTGTAGGAACCAGTGGAGCCAAACTCTTCTGCAGATCGAGCCCAGTGTTAGTACAGCTGAGCTGAGGAGAGTGGAGCGGCTGTGCAGAAAAGCCTGGCTTTTCCAAAGCTTGTGCACTCCCCTGTGTTATTTATGCAAAATATACTACATGCTGAGATAAATATGGATGCAAAATATGGAGCATTCTTAGTCTGAGGAGACTGACTAGGTTTTTCAAATGAGAAGCCTGAAAGACTTTCTGTCTTGCCTGTATGCCATTTACTCTCTGCACTTGCTGTAAATCCAGGCTGTGCACCATGCTCATGGTGCTGATGATTAACTTGTTGGTTGTGTTGAGCTTCCATTCTAAGAAACTCTTTTTTTGTTGTTCAGGGCAAGATCGGTTGTTAACTGTAAAAAGGTTGTTATTTTATTTGTTCCTTAGCTTCTCTAGGAGCTTCGCCTGGGTGAGGAATCACCAGACCAGCAGCAGTACCTGCAGGACTTAGCTCTGAGAGGACAGGCGAGAAGGCAGCAGCAGAGCCTGTGAGCCGCTGTGAGAACACATTTAACAAACACTATCAAAGCAGCTGGTGGCTTCAGCCGTAGCCTTAATTTCAAACATCATAATTGATTGGTTTGGTTATTTATTACACTTAGCTTGCTGCTTTGGGCAAAGCAACAAGCTAATAAAGGGCCAGCAGTGTGTTTTTCAATTTTTTGCTGACTGGTGTGATTTCTGGGGGTCTCACATGCTTCAGTAAGCATGTCTTGTCTTTTCTTCTCCCTGTGATCTATCACAATCATCTGCCTCTCTCTGCTAACTCCTTCGCTCCATCAGCCTGTCCCGAGAGATGTCCATTTTGTTGACCATGTGAATTATTATCTTTCTTTGTCCTTTTTCATCCTAAATGCTGTACCAGTTTCTTTGTTCTCTACTCCGCTGAGTAAGTTGTTTTGACTTTAGTGTTTTGCTGTGTCATAAGCAAGTGGCAATAACACAAAGAAACCCAAAAGCCTGGGTGTCTTCAAAACAAGCTTGGAAACAATGTTCCTCTTTATTTGGCTTAACAGCACCAGCTAATGTTGCTTATGGTCTCCACAAACAGCTATAGAGTAGGAGTAATGCAATACAGAAAGAGATAATGTCTTAAAACCTAAAGAATCATGATCCTGAATATTTGGTTCCACCAATATGAACTTTGATTTATTTGGATGGTTAAATAGCTCAGCTGATGCTAAACTGTTTTCAAATTTGCTTTGCTAAAGTGAATCTGAGTCCGGCAAATGAATAGCCACATCACACTGCTGTGGTTGAAATGCTGAACTCAGCAAAGTAAACAAACCCTGAAAGGACTGGAGTTTGGCTTCCCTCTTTTCCTCGCCAAGAAGAAGGCCAGAGGTGACTTAGGACTGAGGATAAGGTGGCTTCTTCTGCCACAGAAAATTCTATCACCCACTCAGCAAGTTTCAGGACACTTTTTGCTAGCACTTAGCTACAGTTAAAAGGTTGTGCAAGTCAAAGATTTGATGTCAAAACATGAGCATAATGGGCCAGAGACTCCAGATGCCTTTATATCATCTAAGCTGGTGGTGCTTAAACAGCCCAGAGAGGACGCATGCAGGGTTTCCCCTAAGTATCTTTTCTGTTTCAAGAGCAGGCAGACAAAAGAGTTTTATTAGCCATGGGAAATATAACCAAAGTTTCTGCAAAGAGCATGTCATGAGGCTTCCTAGGCAGTGAAAGCTACGTGGTATTTTACAAAAGGGTACACTTTAATGATTGTTAATTGCAGCGTGCTCTTTGTGAGCCACATCTCACATCTAGCTGAGCAGAGAAAAAAAAAAAGCCAGAGAAAATGTCAACAGTGGGTTCAATTGACCTGGAGACTGAGAACATCAGGAATCTCCAACTATTTTTACAGCTTCACTTTGCTTTTAGGAACATTAACACTTCAAAGTATATGATTGTGCCTCTCATCCATGGTGCCAGGGTTTTTCCCTGATCGTGGTCTTTCCCCCCCCACCCCCCCACAAGAACTTGCCAATCAGACACTGTTGGTATTTGGAAGATAGTAATGATAAACACTTAATCAGGTGATTTCCTAATAACATACCTGCTACCAGAGTGTGTTTCCAAAGTACCTCAGACTCTTTGCTCTGGTTTCAGGAAAGCTTTTGTGGCTATTACCTGCCTGCAGCAGAAATTGCATGATGTCTGTTTGCCTTATGGGTGGAATATTATAGGCTTTTTTTTTGTGCTTAGAAACATCAGATCAGAAACCCTGAATAGTGCACTAGCTCCAAGCTTTTGCGCTCCGTGTTCTGAATTCTTTTAAGCCACTTAGTAATCAAAACGCTTTTGAAATAATTCTCTGTGTTTCTTAGATTTTTGCACTTTTGTATGCGTGGTGTGCATACAGCTAATTCTGGTGGGCCATCACTGAGGACCTTCTTACAGCCTTTCAGTACTTAAAGGGTGCTTACAAAAAAGATGGAGAGAGACTTTTTACCAGAGCCTGTAGTGCCAGGACAAGGGGTAATGATTTTCAATGAAAAGAGGGTAGATTCAGATAAGATAGAAAGAAAAAATTCTTTACTATGAGGGTGGTGAGACACTGGCACAGGTTGCCCGGAGAAGCTGTTGATGCCGCATCCCTGGAAGTGTTCAAGGCCAGGTTGGATGGGTCTTTGAGCAACCTGATCTAGTGGAAGGTGTCCCTGCCCATGGCAGGGGGGTTGGGCAAAATGATCTTTAAAGGTCCCTTCCAACCCAAACCATTCTATGATTCTGTGATTCTATGATCTATATGATGACGGGATCAATGTACACAAGAAGCTTTTTACTGTAGACAAATCTATTAACCAAAGACAAAATTTAACATATTAATGCAGGCCTTTTATCTCTGTGTGATAACACAGACAGTATCTATGTTACAGATAATTCTGTCTTATTTTCCATGTTGGGACATTGTAAGACATTTTGAAAACGTTTAGGAATGAATGGTGACATGAAACAGTTGATTCACTTGCTCAAGGGGACGGGTAATGTGCAGAAAAGCCATAGCACTTCCAGCCTACCAGTTCTGTCCTTAGATTGAAGCAAGATTTTCTCCTCATTAGATATTTCCTCTCAGGTGTTTTTAAATGCACTTTGCATGCCTGGAAGAAATGTTCATAGCCTTCTCACTACACCCACAATAATGCTGACTTATTCACTTTTATTTTCTTGCTGTAAATAATGATCTACAAGCAACAAATTCGTACAAGGGAGAGGAGGGGAAACAATGTCCTTTTGGGGAAACAATGGCCTTTCAGTGTGTTCCTAAGAGTTTGTGTAACACTGTGATATCCAAAGGGTAGAGCAATTCAAATGGTCTGGTGAAAAAAAAAAAAAAAACATTGGCTCAATTCCTGCCTGAACCAGTGGTGCCCAGTATAAGCTCATGCAAGTCATTGTAATATGAAGACATCTGGTAGATGGAGTTGGGATTAAGCACTTATGGCCAGCAGAGGCATCCAGACTGCTTGCTGTCTATGATTGCCCGAGTTTGGAGGTGTGAACAGCACAGTTTTCATTTTGCTTTGAACCACAAACATCCATGTCGTTGGTTAAACGTGGGAACTTGCACATGCTCAGAGCACCTAAGCCCCTGAGCTCTGTAACAGCTCAGTGGCACCTGAGTAACTCACCAGTCCATGGAGGGTCCAGCCTGGATGGCATTCTCAGGCAGCATCCAGTACTGAGCTTAGCATAAAAACCGCTGGCGGAGGGGTGCATGAAATGCCTGTTAGGGCTTGTGAACCTGTGAGCACAGAGTAAGTTAAGTGAATTAACACACAATCGCATTTTAATGCCCAAACAAGTCAACTAAGTCAGTCCTTTAATCTGCTGCATTTCTCTTTTTCCTTTATGTGAAGTAGAAATAACAGATTCCAACCTGATGAGGTTTTATGAGGTTAATAGCTAGGAAGTGCCCAGGCACTCTGATGATGAGGGCCATGTAAACACAAAGATATTGTACAAACATAGCAATGCCAAATGCTTGATGCAAATTCCTTGCTCCTAGTCTGATTTCCTCTCTTCCCTTGCACAGTTTCTCTGCCAAGTAAATATACTCCTTTCAGGTGAAAATACTGGCCACTCTGCCTAAAGTATCCTGGTTGAATTACCAGTTGTGTTGGTAGCATTCCTTCTTGGTACGTGTACCTGTATAAAAACGTTCAAGTTTTGAGCCGGTCTACGGGAGACCTTCCTCGCTGTGCTTCCTTGCTGTTTGGGAGTTTTGGGAGAGTACCAGTACCCGCTTAAATGGTAAAAGGAGGGTTTTGCTCTCATTGTGTTTTGTGATATTGTAGTAGTGCAAAGACAAGCTTATTCATGTTAGTAAATGATAGATGACCTAATTGAGACTGAAGTGGAAAAAATCACTGATTTTGCTAAATTGCCTAAACATGCTGGTTTTGGAGAACTACTCAGATTACTTTTCAATCCTCTTGAAAAGATTGTTCCTGATGCATAGGTTTAAATAAACTAACCACTTGTCCCTGACAGTGTTTGCCAAGCTCAGATGTATCTTTGTGAATGAGAACTATAGGCAATGGAAATGCTCTATTTCTTTACTGGTTTTAACTCTTTGTTTATGTTAAATGGCTATGATGCTAGTGCCGTTGTACAGGTTCTTGGAGAAATTATAGTGTAAAATATCAAGGCGTTCCCTTAAAAAAGAAATGTCATTCCAAGTGTAGCAAATATCAGATCATTTAGCTGTGTAGAGCCTGAAGCTAAACTGGATACTGATCGACTGTGAAATGTTTATGTTGGGGATGGAAGAACTGATATGGGAATCCACATTCTTTTGCTTTATATTTTCAAGGGGCAAGTATTAGTTGTATAAGCATATGATTTTCCATAGTCCTCATACATGTGTTTGCTTTTTAAGTATTCTGTCTTGTTCCTTAATTTCACTTGTCTTTATGTAATGCCTTGAAATAGATTCATGTGTGCACTGGATGACTTTGCATGGCCCAGAAACCTACAGAGAGCTATGCCCAGATATCACACAAATCTAAATGGTGCTGCTTGTTTACAAATCTTGAGGATATATCATCGATCTGAATAGGAGAAGCTGAGTTGTACTAAGGAGCACTCATAGTCGCTTTTATTCCTGGTGCTGAGCACAAAGGCATGTGTGCAAGATGCATCTTAAATTGCCTTAGTTTTTACTTGGTCTTATTCAGGAAAAACTGTCAGAGATGTCTATAAGAGCTTCTGTGTATAACTGGTAGGTAAAAAAAAAAAAAAGAGCCTATATAATATGCTATGAATACAGCAAAACAAACCAGAATGCAGTTTCCTGGGATTTATTGGTATGTTGATAAATAATACTCCTTTTATTTCTGTGTTCGCCGCATTGTCACCCCAGCCTTGGGAGCTTTCTGAAACACTGTGCCTGGTTATTCTTTCATGCAGGGCACGAGCCAGGAGTGGTTCTACTGGAAGAAGCAGAGTGGATTGGTACAGGTGATCTAAAATGAGTTTAAGTGGGTGGAAAGACTTAGGAAGTTGGTATGGTAGAAGCAGCAGGGGCTGTCTAATTACATTAATCCCATTCTTGTCCTAAAGCAATGACCACTAATAAGGCAGTGGAGTGATGGTTTAGAAATGCCCCTGTAGTTCTGAAACTCTCCCAAACAGAAAAAGATGACTTTTTTCATTGCTCACCACAGCCATGCACCTGTTTGGCCTAAACTGGCACCTGCAGCCGATGGAAGGGCAGATGTATGAAATCACGGAAGACACAGCCAGCAGTTGGCCAGTGCCAACGGACGTCTCCTTATATCCTTCGGGGGGCACAGGGTTAGAGTTACCTGACAGGAAAGGCAAAGGAACCAGTGAAGGTATGGTTGGTGTGTGTCCATGTTGTGAGTCTTCTCTCTGCCTCTGAACTCCAGCCATCCAGTCTCGTGTTCCATTACTCTCAATGCTGCCATCATCAAGTGCTTCTTCCAGTCTTTCACATCTAGAACTAGTAGTCATCGGTCTTGCTTCCATATGTTTCTAAGTTTCATACTCTTCTGATGTCCACTAATGTGATAAAACTGTGTGCAACCCTCACCACATATCTAAGGCATTCTCAGGGTGGAACCACCTGTACCATATCTCACAGGCTACAGAAGGCCATCATGAAAATCCTGCCTCGAGTGGCTGTTTTCATGGTAAAAAGTTGTGTCTTGAAAATTAAATGATTCCTGGAGCATTGGATCAAGTTTTCTCTACAGCAGTACAAAAATGTTTGGGTTTGCCTACTCGTTGCCACCTAGTACCATGAGGACCAAAATATTTACTAAGAGCCATTGTACTGTGGGTTTTGGCAGTCCAGAGTTGGACATCTTTTTGCAAAAGTAGCCAGATAAAAGGCCTAATCTCCACAAAGTATCACGATGTCGACAGCTTGCAATTTTAACCGAAATTAGAAGCAACTAATGGGTCGTCGATTCAGCAGTGCATTATCCAGAAGCTTTACAGCTTACTGTGCTTTCTATAGAAACAGCATTGCCAAAAGTACCTATAAGGTACTCCTGCAAAGGAGAGGTGTTTTATCCCTCCCAAGACTTAGCTGGAGAAATGAGAAATTCAAATTTTCAGAAAGCTCTTTTGTTTGTATGTCAAGCTTCTTTATACGAAGTTAACAGATTCCAGTAAAATTGAAGTCATTGGCTACTTTTGGTAGTTATTTTGGGGGAGGAAGTTTTGTGGGTGAGATAAGAAGTATGCTACTGTTCTGGCAACTCGTTGAACTCAGAAGTTTCCACAGAGTTCCCTAGACTTTGGCTGGGAGCCTATGTTTACATGTTTAATTTAAATTAATTGTAGCTTTTTTTTCTTTAAGAGCTTATCTGTCTTTATTGGTCCAAATAAAGGCCATAATTATGTGTGTTCCTTAAACAGTGTATTTACTAGCAACTGATGGCTGACATCAAGTTGTTACAAGGAAGAATCAGCTAAGTGGGTTATTCTCAGCAAACCTTACTATGCAGTACAGGAAGCTGCAGATATCCCTGCTGTTGTATTCAAAAATACTTCATGACAGATCCTTTTTTTCCCCCCTCTAATTTGCCATATGTTTTATTTTTGAAACATCTAGTTTTGGTCTGTCCGTTTCCTTTTAAAAGTCAAAATGAAAATAAATGGATGTATCCAAAGCTGCCGTCCAAATCAAAGACCTCCACTTGATATCTTTTCAGCCATGCTTACAGTGACATCAGTAGAAGTTTTAATTGCTGCCAAAAAAGCTCTGCTAAAAGAGAAATCTGGGAAATACCCTAGTTATGTCATTAGAAGACCCCTCAAGTTAGTGCTTCGTATAGATCTTAAGGAATCTGTAGGCTTTAGAGGAGAACATCTTGTCCTGACTAAAAAACACATCAGGACAACATCTTTATTGCAGGAGTAACACTGCCCAGCCTTAAAATGCATCTCTTTCCCCATCAGGTGACTATGCAACTAACTCTGGACTAGCAGCGTTGCATGGCTGCTATTCTAGACCAGAATGTAAGTCATTGAAATTTATTAAAAAATGGATTGAAATTTATTTGAAAGTCTTCTTATCACAGTGAAATAGTCTGGAATGTGTTAGAATATCCTTACAGCTGATCTGAATGAATCGTTACCAAAGTCTTGCCAATTCTCAGTAATAGTCATTCCTTCTCATCTGTGGCTGTGCTCCAGCACAGCATTTACCTGTGTTTGAGCCCATCCCTGTTTAGCAAAGCACTTAATCACATGCTTACATTTAAGCATGTAATTAATTTCGATTTAAGTCAGAGAAATGTAAGTGTGTTCTTAAGTGTTTTGATGAGTCAGGGTACCTTCCTGTCAAAAATACAAGCAGATTCAGCAAGGCCTGAAATGAAATAGTTCATTTTGATATCCAAATAAATTAGAAATAGTTGCTACATCAACTAAATAGTTCAAGGTAATGTGTGAAAAGAGCAAAGTAATTGACAGCCCAATTAAGAATTCAGACCTGAAGTTAATTTTATGGAGTCAGATATTCTGATTAAAACCTAATTTCTGATTAGAAGCTGAAATGGCTTTCTTATTGTACTTTCTTTATGAAATATCCAGTCCAGAGGGCCTGATCCTACTGTAGGTTAAAAACTGATGAAACACGGATGGATTTCAGGGGCTGAATTCAGCTTGGTGAAGAGAGCCTTTCTTTGGACTTCTATATCAGGATAAGTGTCAACCACTGGCAACATAATGCAACAGCTCTTAGGATATCGGCTTCTCAGACATACAGCTGTCCACCAAGAGGAGACATAAACTTTGTAATTGTGGGTACAAACAATTATTTCTGTGAAATTGTCTTTTGCAATCACAGAAGCATTTTTGCTCGCATGAGCAAGCGCTGCTCTCTGTACAGGCAGAATACATACTGTGCTCATTTTCTCCAGGCTATCTCTTGCATAGCAACATCTATCATATTAAATTCTCACCTTCCCTGATTCACTCCAATGTACGATCTATATCGTAATGAACAATCAGGGTGCATATCAAATACTTCAGGTTTTCATCTGAATTTCTAAGAATCCATAAAACATGTTAGTAGTAATCAGAAAAATATATCCTTCATTTGAACCAAAACCTGTGATGTCTTTAGCTCTTTTTTAATGGAATCCTGAATCTTTTCATCTTACAATAATGGAATAAGAAATTTTGCATGAAGACATGGAAACTGTTTCCTTTAATCCTGACAGTATGAAAAGTAATTTTTAGTATGACAAATAAATATTAACAATCCAGTTGATAAAGTAATCCCCTTTGGAATCAAGCTAGTTGATTTTCATTGTACAGTTGTACTCTATCAGCACAAAATGATTCAGAAAGAATGTCCATTTACCTAAGCTGCTTCTGATTATCTCTATTAATATACACTTTGACTGAAAAAGGATAAAAAGTCAGCAGATTTTCTGCCTATATTTATTTGAAAGCGATGAACAAAGATAAATGAGGATCTTGTAAAATTACCAATAGCTTTTTTTCTATGAACGTGTATACACCCTTTGCGTTCTAGACTGTGCTGGTATGCATAAAACTTCTGCCACAAGATAGCACAGAAATGAAATCTGCCATCAAGTCCCACTCCAAGAGCGTACTTAAGCAGTTGCTAGCTTTAAATCAGGCGTTAGTCTTATTCGGACCAGAAGTTCTGCTAAAAAGTTTTACATAAGTAAAAAAAAAAAAAAAGAGAGAGAAAAATTCTCCATCCTACAAAGAAACACCCTCAGAGACTTCTTTTGTTAACACTTAATAGATGTGGCACTTAGGGACATGATTTAGTGGTGGACTTGGCAGACTTAGGTTAATGGTTGGACTCGATGATCTTAAAGGACTTTTCCAACCTAAATGATTCTATGATTCTATGATTCTAATATGCATATAATTTCTATATGGATTTTACAGAGACAGCTAACAATTTACATCTGTTTCTCCTGGAGAGTTTATGTTGGAATAGTATACGGAGAAGTTTAAGGCAATATTATAATTAATATTATATAATATTAAAGGAAATATTATAATTTGAAACAATAAAATGAAAGGTTGTTCTAGCAATCACCTTTTCAACACAACAAGTAAATTCTAAGACTATTTGACCTGAATTCATGATGGGTGGGAAAAGATATCTTTGTTTCCCATTTCCCAAATGTAAGTTCTGGAAGAAAAAAGCCTCACAATGTGATTTTCCTACAAAAGATTATGTGTTCCTGAAAGTTTCCTTCTCATTTTGTTAGAATTGCTTGATCTGTGAAACACAGAGTAGTGTGCTGTAATGGTACGGAGATGAGATAACAAATTTATTTAAATTTCTAAAATTAATAATTAGTCCTTGTTGGTGATATGATGCTGTCCTTACTAAAGCCAAATCTTTACTGCATACTTTTCAACTAGAAGTGTCCTTAAATAAAGGCTGTTTGCTAAGCAGTTGCCTTCTTCAGTCTTTATGCAATGCAGGTAAAGCTGTGGCCACTGCTTATAGCAAAGGCTGAAAAGGCAACGTTCTGGCATTTTATTTTTCATTCTGCCCCTCGTTCCCTGGACTTCCTTTGTGTCCAAATTTTTTGAGGTGGCCACCAGTTCCAAGAACTGTGAGTGTATGAATTTCTAACCTGGAATTTCTCAGATGTGTTTTCTAGGGATGCCGAGCTCCCTGCTGACTCCCTTGGATATTATGGCATGTACTGATTACCATCCGATTACCCGGGCTCTCCAACCTGGTGGTTGCTTTAAGAAACAGATGCCTCCATTTGCTTGTCTTCTGAAAGAAGATGGATAATCATAACACACTTTACAGATTGTATTGAAACCCAATTAAAACCTCTCGTGTTTCTTAGTAGATATTTACTCAGTCCTTTTTTGAACTGTTGAACAAATTTCAAATGCTGTTACCACTGTCAAGAATTAATTTAATAGAGAAACATTTTCCTTTCCCCACTTAAGCATCATTCATGCTGCTGTTCTCCACAGTGCCATTCCATTCTGTGACACGTGTCTACCTCACTATTACTACACTTCTCTCTGCTAATTTAATAATGACTTTTCCATCCATGAACTTATATTCACTTAGGATATAATGTCAGATGATTTATTCTTATCACCAGAATGTCATTACACACTGTCTGATGTTACAATTTAAACAAAAGGCCATTTTTCTCCAGGTTGCTCTTCCCATGTTCGTGTTTTCAAACGAAACAGTTACTGAAGCCAGGAATAACCCTGCCAGTTTTCCTCCCATAATCATATGGATTGGTTACACAAAGTACTCTGAAGACCTCAGGATGCTAATAGACTGTTTCTCAAGATCAGTGTCAGAGATACCAGTATGATTGGATTACTTTTAGGATCTAAGGCTAATCCAAGATTTTTGTTCCTGTGTTTTGGCAGGAAAGCCCAGTAGTTTCTTTCCAGACGACAGTTTTATAGACTCTGGAGAAATTGATGTTGGCAGACGAGCCACACAGAAGATCCCTCCTGGCATCTTTTGGAGATCTCAGGTGTTCATCGACCACCCGGTGCATCTGAAATTCAATGTGTCTTTAGGAAAGGCAGCTCTGGTTGGCATCTATGGCAGAAAAGGCCTCCCACCATCACATACACAGGTAATGGGTCCTCATTTCAATTAAATAATAGTTGTCTTAAATTGTATATTCTTATGGCTTATTGTTTTTATTATTTCAGCTATTTCTTTCAAGAATTTGTTGCATGCTTGCAAGATGTTAAAGGTCATCTATTCAGAGAAAGATAATCAAGTGACAACTGCAAGATATTTACACACATTAACCTGGTGGGCTGTAGGCACAGGCAAAGCAGGCAGTTGCTGCCAGAGAAGGAAAAGGGTTTTGTCGGCTGGCGGTCACGGAGGGTGTCAGCTGGTTGCTTCTAGCAGCATGAGATACCACCTTCTCCATCCAGTGCCCCTTGCAGCAGCAGCCACACACTCAAACTACATCAAAAAGAATCATCTCTTAAGCAGTCTCGTGTATCTCAGGTCTGTCTCCCTCTTTCAGCCCCTGCCTTTTCCCCTCTCATGGTAAGAGCAGCAAGACCCCAGTCGCTCACCCTCATGGGAGCAACATTCGCTTTTGTCTTCTGTGCTGAAATGCCTGGAGCCACCTCTTCACATTATGCATGTTGACTGTCAGATTAGACTGAGATTGGTCAGGGCCCAGTAACTGGTGTATAACCAAACAAAATCAAGTTTTCACAGAAAGCCACTGGCTTACGTAAGCAGAAATCAAGATATAGTTATTATTCTGTAGGACTAAAATGAAAGCGGTTGCTTTTCTTGACACAACTTGGCAAAAGCAATGTCAAGAAATCACTTTCTGGGAAAAGCTCCGAAGAACCATCCCCTTAAATAAGCTTTTTGCGTAGCCACTAATTGAGAGCTGCCAAGTATATATCAAAAATCATAATCTGGACCAAAATATCACCAAAAATGACCAGAGGGACATTTGTATTCAAACAATAAAAATCATGGTACACTAATAGAAACAGATCACCAAACCCACCCTGTTCTGAAGAAATAACTTAATGAAACTGCAGATATTGAAACAATATTGATATATTACTTGTTAATATTTTAGTTTTGAAATTATTCCTTTTCCTAGATTTATTATTTTATAAACCTGCTGTCAGTTAAAACATTGTTCTCCTTCTGTATATTTTTATATGGAGTTTAATCCTTAACATTTAATCTCACCATAGCTTGACGGCCTTGGGAGTCATTAAATAGGTAACCTGTTTTCTGTGTTGAAATTGTACACTTGTCTCTCATAGTTGATACATATTACACAAATCTCATTTTTTCTCTTGCATAATCCAGAGTATCTGCTGTACCTCATAAATCTACTGAATGAGTTTTATATTTCCAAATTTTGTAAGGAATTTCATAAACAAGACTTTGGCAAAATGTATGCTTAGAGCAGTGATACAATCTTTAATAACGGGTCATTTTTTTTTCCCCAGCTTATCTAGTTGATGGAGGTAGTAAAATTCTAGCTGATAATCAGGTTTTCTTCTGTGTTAGATAATTAGGTATTTTTTCTGTTTAGATAATCCATCTTCTGTAGTGTGGGCCTTAACATAGTCTATTCTCTTTCAGGATCTTTGAATTGATCCCAAGGCTGTAGACCCTTTGCATATACTCCTGAATTTGGTAAAATGTTAAAAGTCATATTTATCCATGCTAAAACAACAAACTATTCCAGATTCTCTTTAGGAAACTTTCTCTGTCTGATCTGGTGATCTGTCTTCTAGTCGAGGTTGCCAACAACCATGGACACTAATAAGTAGGAAGAAAATGCAAGCTTCAAATTTCTGTAGTCTTTGAAATAGAGCCCGCAGAAGCCTAAACTATTTTACTGTTAACTAAAGGCATTTCTTCTCATTCTTCTCAACAAATCATAATAAAAGTGACACAATTTTATTATGGTCTATTAGATTTAATCTTCCTAGATCAAATAATTTTTAAACTCTTTTTAACCTAGGCCAAATTTTGTTAAATCGTAAATTTTAGGGATTGACCATCACAGCTTGTGGGAGGCATTTTTCCATTTGTACAATTTGAATTTATTAACATGGTATTTTATCTATGATTTCCTTGCTTGCAATAACTCTAATTGCGTATTAAAAATCTCTGAACGTATTAAAATACAATAAAGCACAAACCATTTGTGGTTCAAGTAATATTTACAAGTAGTAAATAGTAACTTTGCAAAGTCAGCAACATCTGCAGCAGCGTCTTGCAAATATGTATAAGAATAAACTTTTACTTTTGGCAGGAAGACCCAAGTAAGCATAGCCCAGATTGGACTGTAACCAACAGCAGCTCACCATAGCTGGGTGCCTTGAAATTGTTTTCATCTCACTAAGCTTTAAGCATCTACATCTAGTATGTAGCAAGAAATGGGTGCTCGTAAGGCACGATCCACAAGACATTTCTTAGATGTCAACTTTAGGATGAGGGAGAGTGCATTCTAGTAGTGTCTCTTTCTTTGACTGCAATCTAGTGGTTCTAGAAAACTAATTCAAGCTGCCATGGAGATGAACTTGGTGAGATGAACTGTATCTATGCTGTCTGCAGTTACCTGTACCTTTTAAAAATCTAGACAATCTGTCCCATCATGCTCCAAAATGGAAATGGAAATATGTAGGTTTTTCTCTTACTGGTTTTAACTGCTTCAGTACACCTGGCCAATGTGTTCCTCAGTCAGACTCAACCCCGCTGAGACATTCCCAGCAACCAAACAGCACTGTGACGTCCTCCGTCACTGCCCTTCTCAGCTGTGTCGTACCCACACTGAGAGCCGATGAGGAATCAGCCTAGACAATGGCTCGTCCTCAGAGGGTCTACAAATATCTGTCTCACACAGTGTTGCTCAAAGCAACCTCTCACTAGTATCGTCAGTTGTTCAGCTGAAGTTACCCTGGCAAAAAATAAATATGTCCTTTTGAGAAAAATTCCAAAAGCCACCCCCTGAATGGGACTTAAATATATTACTTTATCTCTTTTCCGTCTTCATCTTCTACTATCTTTTAACCACTTTTGCTATTACTTTAAAATAAAACCCTTGCTGACTAAGCAAAATACTTCTGCAAGACCTCTACCAGAATTTACTTACAAATACATCTCATCTTTTTTTTGGTGACCCATAGCAATTCTGGCAAACCAATCCAGTTAGGCTGGATACATTTTTCTGTCTATTTGCCCTACTAGGCAAGACACAAAGAAGCTAACAAATAAGCTTATCATCATACTTACAGTGCAATTTAGGCATGGTCCCTGGACCTCATGTTTCCCTGCCTATGTTTCTACAGAATGAGAACACATCAGTAGGGTCAATATGCCCCAAATCACATTCCAAATAAAGATGATTTCTTGATTCATGTAATTACACAAAAATACTTTCATATACCAGTTATTTCCAAAATGGTTACTTGCAGGTATTCCAGGAACATGAGTTACCAGAGAAAATCCTGTTTATGATGCTTCTGTAGATGTACATTTCTAATACTGGATATGAAGTATGTCTGTCTCCCTCATAAGACAGACCCAGAGCAAGAGACCTAGCTTCAGGAAGCCTGAAATACACACAAACATCACTCTTTTTTATGTTTCAGTTTGACTTTGTCGAGCTCCTTGATGGAAGACGTCTACTGACACAGGAGGCGAGAAGCTTGGAAGGACCTCAGCGGCAACACAGAACTTTTGTTCCCTTGTCCAGCCATGAGACAGGGTTTATCCAGTATTTAGATTCAGGAATATGGCATTTAGCCTTCTACAATGATGGCAAGGAATCGGAAGTGGTTTCTTTTCTTACTACTGCTATTGGTAAGGATTTCCTGTATTATTCTTTAACTCCTAAATATGCCTTGAGGCCAGGTATTAACGCACATACTCAAATTGCATGGTAGCTTTGTGTGGTTTCAGGGAGAATGCTTGTAGGGAATATATTTAGCAACAGGCTGAATACTGTTAGGCCCTACATGTCTCATAACAATTTTGTAGACCTTTTTAGTAACTGTATCTGTAGCGAGATTCTACCCAGTGCCAAAGATGGATTACAAGCTTGAAATTCCCTGCTTCGTTTTCTTCCTTTGATCTTCTTTTTATTTAGATTTTTTCTTTGTTTGGTTGGTTTTTTTCTCTTTCTGGAGCAGAGGTATGGGAATGATAGAAGAGCGTACAGCAGCACCATGCAGCAGTTTTATGTGTCAGGCGGTCCTGCCTTTGGACACCGTCAAAACTACTCAAGCTGGAGTTCAGGCAGAGTACTGGCATTAAAACTCCAATAAAGAGCACTGCAAGGCTTGGTAATAGGAGCCACAATAACAGGAATCTCTGTTTCTCCTTGCTAGCAGAAAGAAGCTGAGATTTCTTAAGAAGAACAAATTAACTAAACAGCCCTCTAATTTTCTCTGGCAGTGAAGTGCCCTGCCAGTTCAGCGCAAAGGCACCGATTTCTTGCTGTCCAAGGAGGAAAGGATGCTGCCTGTGGGCTGCCTGACAGCCTAGCACACTGCGTATTCTTCCTCCACCCTGTAAATATCAGAATCTGTTTCTGATTCAATAATACTTAATTTTAAATGTGACTGACCTGCTGAAACTGTTCATATACCCAAATTCATTTGGTTGTAATTTAAAGATTGCTCCATAAAACCAGCACTCAGCTTTCTTCTAACCACAGTGATTGTTTAATGGACTTTTTTTCTTTGCTGAAAAAAGCAGACTCATTGCAAAGCTGCCATTAATCCCTCTCCCAGAAGAGGCATTGGCGTTGAGTCTCAGCTGTCTGCAATAGTTACCTAAGAGCTATGGGCTGTAATTTGTCTTAGCAGGTTAATTAAAAGTTTAGGTGTTATTAAAGCAAAGTCATTAAGATCCCAATATTCCGTTTTAGCGCTAAAGTTTATCTAATGCAGAAGTGGAAACACTTCTGCAATACTCTGTGTAAAATTTAAAACCTGGAAATGCACATGTTCAATCCTGTTCACAGTTAAGCAACACTTAAAATAGTTGCATGTTAGCTTATGAAATTGAAGTCTTGCTCTTTAGAATGTGAATTTATTTTCATTTAGTTTACTTTAGCAATTTGAGCTTTTACTTACACCAACCACTTTCTGCCCAGAAGAACCTCCAGGTATTCTTCTGAAAGCAACTTTTTTTTTTTCCTTGTCTAAGAATTTCTTCAGTTTAAAATTTCCCATCACAGGGAAATCTGTAAGGCTTCCACAGCAGAAAACACTTTTAAAGCACAGTCAGTAGTTCTTCTTGTTTTCAAAGTGATGCTAAGTGTTCTAGCCAGACATTTCTCTTGGCCTCATTGCATTAACATAGGGGAGAAGAAAAAAAAAGACAAAACATTCTTAATTTACCTTTGAACAGTAGGGGAATGGTGTGGGTGAGAAGCATGTCAGACTGTCTTTAAGGCAATCCTATTTTTTATTGTTTATACTCTGCTGTACCTTTATGACCATGCGACAAGCAGAACAGTCCATGATATATCCCCTGTTGACCTTGAATCATTCTGTCTTTCAGTACAAGGAAGTTTTCTTTTGCTATAGAGCAAGAGAGAGCTTGGCCCCATATGTGGGAATCACTTTGCCCACTGGCAGCTGTATAGCAACACAAAGCTATAGTGTACAGGAAAAACTGTTTAGGTACAAGCCATGCACTTTGAAACTTTCTTGAGATAAGTAAAAGTTTTAGATCAGAAGATGTGGCTTCTTGGCTAGAATTTGGCCAGAGAAGTGCAGCATTTTTGTAAGTACCATTAGGAAATGTAATAGCCTTAACAAGTTGGTACCTTTCTTCTTAGCCTAGAAGTTGTTTGTTTAAAAAAAAAAATCAAGGCAGGTGTTTTGTGTAAATGTACTGTAATGCTTCAGAACCTTTCTAGTGTATTCATGAGGTCTGGCGAGACATGGTTGCTACATTTTAAGTCTATAAATACTATAGTACTGTAGTGTTACAATTTTTGTTGGTGCCAGATTAAAGAGGATACAGCAACCTGACACAGTGTTTATCAACCAGCGTGTAAAATTGCAATGCCAAATAAATAAACCAAGTCACACGTGATGGGAGCCTTATACCTATCTGTGTGGGGTGAGGAACCTGCAGAGTTGTTGTGTTGACAGTCAGAGGCAAGCTGCCATTTAATTTTGATTTCTGTGGCAGGAGCACGTAGAAAAATCTCCCTTTATTGTTGCACAGGCATAGGGCTTACAGTGAGAGTGTGCTTGAAAAGTATAGCTGTGATGCAGGAAGAAGTAGGATCCGGTGATCTGAGAAGAGGACCAGCAGCCTGGAACTCCTGAATTCTGATTGATGTGGTAATTCTGACCCAGCCCAGGCTCAGGCTTCTGCTGCTCACCATGTAAAACCAAGGAGAGTGACATTTCCCCAGAGATGCTGTGAGGCTGATAGAACTGCTGGGAAAATGCATTAAGCATTAATTAATAATCATGGATAATAGTAGAAAGCACAAAATTGATAATGGTGATCATAATGATAATTTCATAAAGCCAAACTGCAGTCATTCCTCAGGCAAACCTCCCCTGTGAGTGAGGACTCACCTGAGTAAAGGACCGTAGCTTTTACTTCAGCAGTAAAATGCTGAATGGAAAGGGTGCTGATTTTCTAAGTATATCTGCTATGTTCCAACAGACCGAACTTTTCAGAGCCAGTATAATCATTGCAGGCTCTGTATGACAATATCAACTGCAATTACTGTGCAGTGCTTGTCTGGAATGATTTGGCCTCCATTATTCTAGTGAAAACTGGAGAAAAATGGAAAAAAGCATTTGTATTCCCAGTTTGATAACACACAGTTAATTTCATAAATTGTGAGGCTGACCATCATACAGTTTTGGAATCCGATATAGCTATAACTAAATCCACTCAGGAACATTAGCACTGATTTTGAGGGCAGGAGATGGCAGTTTAGCTGTTTTCTAAAAGGATGTGGAACCATCATCACTAAAGAGTTAGGTGGTGTCAAAATGTGTGCCTGTTACATGCCACTCCACGTAAACCTGGGGAGAATACAGCATTGTAATACCTGTCAGAGCTTATACTTCCACATAATACAGGCAATTCAGGTGGAGGGAAAAAAAGATTATTCTGGGAAAGTTTTCGTCATTTAATAGGATTTTTATATCCCATTCCTCTGAATTACAATGCAAGACATTATAAAGGAATGGACAATCAAGGTCTCTCAATAATAAATGAACCTTTTTGTAAATGACATTGGCGGCACTTTCTGAAATTTCTAATAGAAACACTTCTCTGAAAAGCGCCTTGTGGATTCACCTTTGCCCGATAGTGGTGGTTTATTCAGAGCAATCTTGTATAAGTGGAGCAAAATAGTGGGCTGAGGAATCAGCTGGAATCAGCACATCTGAGACGGAGACGTTGGCCAAAAATTTGCTCAGTAGAAGCAAGAAACATCTGAAAGCCTGAAAACAGCATCTATGGAGTCAGAGAGACAGTGTCTTCCAGCAGCTGTTACTGCTGAGCTCAGGCAAGCTTGACTGTGCAGGGCCACTGAGAAATCAAAAGGAAAAGCAAAATCAGCTGTCTGTGAGCGGAGAGCATCTCTGTTTACCAGCATGTCACCCAACAAGCAACAAGAAACACATGTAGAACACCCGTGATAGGATGCAAGGTTTTATCTCGCTTTTATCTTCTGCAAGAGACAACACTTACATTTAAGAAAAGGACCATTGTTCCTCCTGCCCCCTCCACTATCCGTAAAGAAAACTACTGTAAGTACTTTCGCCCCTCAAAGCGCAAAGCGAGTTGGTGGTGTTATTTATAAGGGACTGCCAGCACACACAGCACTTTGCAATATACATCAAAAGGCAAGCTCCCTTCCTGCAATAGCCTAAAATATAACCCACCCCCATACAGTCCCTAGGACAGCAGCTCACACACAACAAGGATACCAACAGAGGAGCACTTCACAGTAGGACTGGGCTTAGAGAGAAGAGAAGAAATTACAGGGCACAGAGGCAAGCTTGCGGCTGGGAACCCTCCTTGTGTGAGAGGTGACAAGAATGACTCCTCCTTAGCTCTGAGTGAAAATGCCTTTGTGTTTAGCTTGTTCTCAGCAAGGGAAAAGGAAGAGCCTGAGTAAGTCAGATTTGCTTTCCTTACTTTTGCTGCCTGTGTATGCTAACTTAAACTCTACCGTAAACTTCCAATTCAAAGGAGATGCATAAGTGTGATCCACTTACAGTCTCAAAGCCATTCATGTTATTTATGCTTGCTTTGCTGATGTCTGGAAAAGTCTAAATTGGTTTCATGTAAATATTGAGGAGTCAAGAGACTGTGCAAACTAACATGGATTATGATGAGTTCTGGCTTACACTTTCTTTTAGCTCCTTAATGCCCAAATTACTTGACTTAAAACTCCCCCATGTACAATTAGATCTTCAGGACTCTGAATAAGGAAAAGTGGCTTTAATGTCCCGGCTACCCTTTTCTGAACTTCTCCTTAGGCTATATCCAGCAAAAGAGGCTGAAAGTTTGGCAAGTACTTTGCTGAATCAGGACCCTTTAACTGTTAATGGGACTCCAGCTGCTCCATGCAAGTGCTCAGTTACTGCAAGTGTTGTTCTCTCCTATTGCATGAGTGTGGTCATCTTAGCCCTTCCCCTGTTTCAGAGAGGGACTTCTGAGCACTTCCACCTTGTGGTAACCCTCTACAGATTATTAATTAGTAGCCTGTTCCTTCCCAGACTCACAACTCTTTTCTTGCTCTGCACAGAAAAAGAAATATAGCAGCATATGAGAACCATGGCAGGGAGGAAAATCACAACTTCATTTTTGATGTTATTGATCTCTCTCCTGCAAAATAACAGCAGAGCTTTGCATTCTCTGCAAATAGTTTTTTGCCTTCAGCTCTGTGTGTCCCATGACAAGCCCTTGCTTGACAGTTACTCTATCAGACAGTCAGTGCCTTTTTTGATTACCCTTTTGTTGGCGCCACCCCTTTTTTGATGCTTTGTTTCCTGCTTTCAGCTCTTACCTAGCTTCTCTGAGTGTGGTAAAGCTTGTAGGTCTCAGTCAGGCAGTATTTAGAAAAGATACAGTCACTCAATTCAGGTAGGAGGCAAAAAGGGCATTTATGAGTCCCTGCCAGGCTGTGTTAGGTTTTTTTTTCCCTTGTGAATTTGGTCTCATGAATGACATTAGGTTGACAGGTCTGCTTGATTGAAAACTTACGCTTATCCACAGAGTAGGTTCAGGTTATGCTGCAGCACTGCAAGATATCTTCCACTAAACATCCAGCTGGCCACAGGACTTAAAGTCCTTCAGTGAGAGTTGAATTAGTCCATGCAGAAGGATAGCAAGAAGACAGGAGATTGCCATCTCCATCCTAGCCAAATCCAGCCCAGCCTGATAGGTGGGGTATCACCTGGAGAGCCAGAAATCTGGGGTAAACTCCCTCTGTCTGAGCTTTCTATGAGCTGCAAGAATTCCCCTCTCCAAGCAGGTGTAGTAATGTTCTTGGTGAGATTTCACTTTTTAATCCAGCCTCTGTAAATCTAATGTTTGCTTTATAGGGCTTAATAAGAAGCAAACATAGCCTGAGCCTGGGTCTGGAAATGGAAGGAGGGTTGTGGGGAGGTGAAACTTTTCACGTTAGTTTCCCCGTGCCCAGAGGTTTTTTGTTTGCTATTCTTGGTAAAACAGTGATGATGTTTTTAGATGGACAGTGATACAGTCCTTAAAACTTTAGCACCTGGAAGTCAACAATAGCTTTATCAGTGCCCTCTTAATCTTTTCACCCTTTTCCCCAAAATTGATGAACAGTCTCATTTCCCAGTGAAGTGAGCCAAGGGGATGAGCATGTTCCAGTGTTGGAGTTTATCTCCCTGTCTGCCTTTTCGGGTGACTCGTAACAGATCAAGCATTGCTCCTGGTTCTTAAATCCCCTTTAGCTTCAGTCAGTAATGTTTGTACACGATCCTATGGCACGCTGTTCCCTAAATGTTACCTGCAGCTTTCTGCCTGCTTCTGCTGGAGCTGCAGCACTTCCAAGAAACCTGAAGTCAGACCAATCGTTTTAAATCTACATGTTATTTGTGATGACCTTTTTTCTCTCTGCAAGTGTCTGAAACAATTCTTACGTAATAACCATGCTTCCCAAGCCATAATGGCAGGCAAAATTATTATTTCAGGATTTTTCTTTGGAAGACATAAGGCATCTCTAATAAAGGGGAAATTAGGGACACATCTCAAAGATAATTAAATAATAAGAAGCCTCTAAAGGTCAGATACTTGGCTGTAAAAACTTCCACAGCTGCACTTTCCATACAGAGGTGTATCTCTTCATTGATGCTCTGTGAGTAAAAGCTAGCAGTAGAAAATTACAGTGTGTAAAGCTAGCTTAGCTTTAAAGCAGAGGTGCAATAATTTATTTAATGTTACACTTGAGCTTTTGCTTGTTTTGTTTTGTTTTTTTAATTTTGGTTTGTATATGTACACTCCTCTTTCAATAGATCTTATGATTACAAGTGATAATTTGGATGGGAAAAACAGACAAGCAGACACATATTTTCATTTATACTGTTGTACAAAAGAAATTAAGCCAAGTTTGTAAAGATTGCTTGGATGCCAATAAGTATTCATTTCAGTAGAAGTTAGACATCTGAATGTCTTTAATGATCCAGATTTTGTCTGGTTTTGATCATCCTTTAAAGTGGTAGAAAAATGAAGGTAGATTTGTCTTTTTGAAAACCTTTGCCTACATATGTACTTACATGGGCTGGTAGCCTTGAACTTGCTTGTCAGTATGCTGTTTGCAGGCAGGCAAGTTCTCTTGATCTGACAGAGCTTGTACAAAAGGTTTATTGATTGGGGTAATTACTTTAGTTTTAGGGTCAAGAAAAGGTTTATTTAATTCTGAAGTTAAAGCCTTTTTCTTTCTGTTATTTCTGTCCCTTTTTTTTCAGTTCAATTTTTTTCAGAACAGCAGAATTCTGCCTTAATAACACGGCATATAATGCTATCTGAGGGTTTCTGGAGAAATGTGTAAAACAGTGCATATGGTTTTCGTTTTTACACTTTTGTATATAGCTTTTTCCATGCACCCCAGACTGCAGGCTAATGTAAGCACAGCTTGTTTTATTCCTGTGTCGTATTACCGAGCTGCTAGAACAGCTCTGTGCAGACCTTTCTTTCCGTGAGTGCTCCCCTGCTAAAGCACAGAAATAAGGTTGTGAGAGTTACTTGTCCGCTTTGGCAAACAAAAGGAGAACCCTTTCTGTACCAGAACAACAGGTTTTTTTAAGACTTAATTTTCCAAAGGCTGCATTAAAGTGTATGTACTTGCATGCATTCAGTTGACCACAAAAGAGAACAGAAGCCAACATCAGCACCCCAGGAGTTACTGGACCAGTCTCTACTTTCGCACAGGGGACGGGTGGGATGAGAAGGACATAGTCTGTACAGTAACTCCTGGCATATGTTGACTTTTTAAATGATAATGGCTGGTCTGTGTATTAGATGTGTGACTGCTTTCTTTATCTAAGTGCTACAATAGTCTCAGAAAAAGAGTTAAATAAATTATGTCAAACTGATTTCTAGAGGGCTTGCTAGAGGCTCTCAAAAGGAACATGATTTGACCAAGTTTGTGCAGCGAGTTCGCTAGAGGCAGAAACGGAGCCCTGAGTTCTGCTTTTTCTCTGGCCCGGATCGAAGACCACTGACAGCTCAATACAGTTGCGTGAGCACAGGCATCTAGCACACTGAGATGCCCCAGGGAACTGAGGGCATCTCTACAGGGGGGCAGATCTGACTTAAAACCTACAGGAGACTCAGGACCTTCTGTAGCAGTGGCTGGAGACCAGGCATCATACTTGAGAGCATGTCCCTAGCACCAGGCACCTACCTAATTGAACCTCAGACATTAGTCATTCCAGCGGGTACATCCTTATTTATCAGGCTGGATACATTTGCTAAAGATTTTATGTAAAATGAAACTTAATCTTTAATGCACCCAAAATTATAACATTGCTAATGTTTCATGGCATTTGTTTGACCAAATGAGATCACATTTGAAGTCCTCTCTGTGTATATGTCCAAGAATGGTTTGCTTTTTTTCCCCTAGAATACACCAACATACAACATCATTTAAAATGAAACTCAAGGCCAGCTTTAGCCTTGCCCTGAGCTACAAGAGCAGAAATTGTAATGTACTGAATGTGAAGTAACTTCCCGCTTGCTAGTGCAGCTCCAGAAGTTGAACCCTGAAGGCTGAATAATTGTTGTTTCCTGTATTAGTTTGTAACAATTTATGAGAGTGGCAAGGAACAAAAAAAAAATTCTTTGCAATCCCTTGGGCAAATTGGGGATATGAGAGTTTCACTTACCGGAGCGAAATTCAGGTTTAAAAATATTCCAGCCACAAAAAAGGAAAACTAGGAAGAAAAGAAACATTTGCAAGGTGTCTTTCTAGATTTCCACAGCCTTGTCATATATATGTTAGAAGTATGGGATTAAAGTGTTATTGTGCTTAGAAGCTGCATTGTAGAAGGAAGAAGGCTTCAGCCCAACAGCTACTCTTTGTTTAAAATCGTTCACTGCATTTTTTTTCCCAGCTAACTTCTAACCTGTGATCCCATTTCAAGTGATTTGGAACAGAGGTTTTTTTTCAGATGGTCAATGTACAATTCCTTAAGAACTGTATTTCATAAACCCTTTCATGCTTTTAACATTGCTCACATTCTCAGGGAAGAAAACAGTGTTCCCTGTATATCCCTATGAACAGCAGAAATACATTAGCAGGATTTTCTAAAAGTTGGTGAAGTCAAGAGAGATTTTACCATTAACTTAAATGGTAGTATACGTAGACCAGTGCCCAAGTGCTTTTGAAACCCCATTACACCTTATGCTTTCAACCATCTGATAGCTTTAGATTATAAGGCATTCTGCACTGGAAAGATTTCTTCTTAAAAAGGAAGCAGTAAGAGAAAGGAATGAATCAGTGAGATAAAGCTCGCTCTCAAAGGGCAAACCAAATTCAGACCAAATGTGGCATAGGCTTCTGAAATGGTCGGGCTTGTTCTCTTCTTTATTTACTCCCTAAACTATTCCCACTCAGTCCTTGTTTCTGTAGAACAGAAGTTCAAAAATAGTGTACAAAAAAGCTGGTTTTGTAGTATTTCCAGCTGGGCCTGGAGTCAAATGTGCTTGAAATAGTGTGAGAAAGACTGACATTATTGTGGTGAGAGCCATTCAAGTACCTGGAGAGATATCTAAAGCCAGGCCTAGAAGCAAAAGTACAGACATCTCAAGGGAAAATGTGCTCACATGATGTACTGTCAAATTTGGCAAACTCAGCAGCTCTTGATGATTTCAATAAGCAACCCAAACTGATCCTTTTGTGCTTCACCATCAACTTTTAAAATGATCCAGCTTCTAGAGTCACTGCTGGCTGCAGCAGGTATTTGCTGTCAGCAGACCGATGGAGTGGGGTATCTGCCATTGCAAATTGGGGTTTTTTTAAGTTCTTACAGAAAAAGAATGGAGGGAGAGTAACATGCAGTTGGATACTGTGATTACTGTACTTCACTCTGATTTTCCAGAATCAGGAGTCATTTAAGGAGTTGTTTAAAGGACTGCCTGCCTGTTGCCCTTTTCCTAATCCAGCATCCTTATACCTGCATGTGAAGGTTAGAGTTCCACTGGGATATGAGAGCAAAACAGGGTTATATGCATGGATCTTTAATTAAAACAGACTTCCCAGCCTTCAGAAAAAGAAAAGAAAAAAATCAAAATCTGGCACAAAGTCAAGTGGCATTAGCAGTATCAGCATCGCACTAGGTGCCCTACAGAAGAGGAAACTGTGAAAGAGCACTCAGGAATAATGACTGAGTCTCCATGATGCTGTCAAGACTTTCACATCCCTGGCTGCCAGGTGTGGGTTACTTGAGCTAGAAATGTAAAAGCCTTATAAAACACAAATGAAGCAGAAAAATCGAAATCTCAGCAGGTGAGGATGTAAGGAATCAGTCCTTTCAAACTTCAGCTGGGGAAGGAAGACAAGGAGCAAGAGAATACCAGACCCAGCATTTCCACATTTCCTTTGTTTTCAGGGCATTTTTTTCTTTCCCTTTCTTTTTTTTTGGCTCATAATGTCAAATCTGATGCTTTGAGATATCTGAAACCTGTTTTATCCCCTCTCACCTCCTCGTCTCCCTTGGCATTGTTATCACAATTACAAGGGCAGGTGACAGTTCTCTAGGCTTAGAATCCCACCTACCCTGCAGTGAAATTCAATTGAGTAGCATCATTTCTTTGAAAAATAAACAAGACTGCAAGCTCTGCAACTGGGAAGTAAATTAAATGTGTTCACAGAGCTTCAGAATCTTCTTTGCCTTTCATGTCATACTGCCTGACTTCCTATTAAAATTATTGCTAACGTAGTCGGGGCAGTGACAGGGAGCATTTTTGTGAGAGAGAGATGTTATTGCAGTGAGCTTGTAGGTGACAGCTTTATCCTGGACAAGCAGGTCTACGAGAAAGAATATGTGGCTTGCTAAGGTTGCGCTGGTGCAGCAGCAGAGAGTAAGATGAAATAATGTGGTGTCCCTTCACTCTCCCGTGGGATGTAATTCATTGCAGGGTGAGAGGGATGCTGTGCACTCCTCGTGGCCCTTTTGCATTGATGTGGCTCACACAGAGGATTTCAAGGTTAGATATGGACCATGGCATCTACCTACCTGCTGCCCTGCTCCATGTGCGCTCCCTCCCTCACAGCAAAGCATCTTCTTTAGCCAGGGGAACATGACTAGGCAGAAAATAAGTCAGTGGACAGTCAGGAACAATTTTTTTCTGTGTGACAATAAATATATGTATTTATTTGATACAGTAAACAATTTGTTTTACCTCCAGATTTTTTTTTTAATTTACTTACTGTTTTTTAATTAATGCATCTGTGTATACAGAGGGTTGACGTTTATAAGGAAAGGGTAGAACTTTTTATTACACCAATCACTATGTATGCAGTATCCCCCTGGGTTGGTAGATTAGTAGATGTGGCAATTTACTTTAGGCTGAGCAGCTACTTCTCACCAGCACAGAGCAAAAGATTTTGAGGCCATTTCTTGTGTAGAGGTAGAGTAGACTACTAGTTGAAGAGGCCAAACAGTGAGGGTACCTAAAAAACCCAGCTCTTTTCTTTGCATCTCGCTCCTAATATTGAATATTCTCATTGGTACAACACGTTTCATTTTATTTGAACCTTCATTCCAGAAACTGAGATTAGCATTGATTCATTAAAGTATAATTCTTCTACTGCAGCACTATTCCTGCATGTTTCTGACACCAAACGCTGCCAGTTCCAGAACAACTCTTTGAGGTTATTGAATGAAATAGTTACATTTGAATTCATGCAACCACACTGCACTGAATGGCATTTAATCAGTTCTTAGAAAGCAGTCCTGGTGCTTATTAACTCCCAGGAAAGCTACTGCCTTCAGTTGCCAGCTAGATAACTATTTTTTCTTTGCCAATAGATAGTTGCCTCTAAATGCCTAGGGAATGATGATGCTTGGTGGCAAGTGCAGGCTATAAAATATTTATCTTTAACACACAATTGTGTTACTGCAGCCTCTAATAGGATTTGGTGTCAGGCAAACATCTGCCTTGGCCTCTGGCCCAAAGATATAGAAACAAGCTATTAAGTTGAATGTTGCATAGTAAATAAATAAGGAGGAATACTGTTAAAGTAGCTATACCGCTGACCAACAAATATGGTGAGTATATAAAAAAGAAGTTCATCAAGAGTCTAACGATTTGTCTACCTCCTTAATATGTTTATTGTATTTCATCTGGATAAAGGTAATTCATGTAGGTAATTGTAAGCCAGGCTGACAGATCTTTACAGAGCTCACCACAGTAGGGTTGGCTTTCACGGGGCTTTTTGTCAGCAGCAAAGTGGTCCCCTGAGCAGACCATTAGCCTGGGAGCTTTGTCACTGTCACATGAGTCAGTTTATGATATGAAGCAAACGGTGTGTTTGTCTATGCCTCAGATTACCAGCCTAAAAAAACGGGAATGATAACATTTAGCAATTTACTGTTGAACTTGGCGATATCCTTAAATGAAAGATAGTGTAGTGTGAAGTCTTGTTATGGGTCTGGGCAGGATCGTGCCAGTTTATAGCTTCTCTCAGGGTAAAGAGTGATTGCAGTGGGAAAACAAGCAATGAGATAAAGGTTTCAGCCAAGTTTCCCTCAAAATCTACCAGCTGTGAGATTACTGGTACTGAAAAAAGTCCCCTGATAAAAATGGCAAAAATCCCTCAGCAGCTGTAAGTCAGCGTGGTGCACGGAGTAAAGCTGGTTTGCTCCAGACCATGATCTGTTTCTTTCTCTGCTTTGATAATTAAAGCTTTTGAGCGGGAAGGACCTTAAAGAGTACTTCAGAAGAAGAGTTTTGCTCTTGGAGAAGTTTAGGCTTTCACCCTTAATGAATGTTTTCCATCTCTCATTTTTATGAGTCTAGAAGCACTTTTATACATCCTTCGTTTTCTGAGTTTGGTAGGCTGGACTGGGGTAGGAAATACCTGCTGCCTCAGACAAGGCATTTCTGTACTGTTCTCCAAAATGAGACAGTGAGGATCTGAAGGCAGTGTGGCTCGTTATGTCGTTTACTCCTTCTCTCAGAGGAGATCTGGATGCTTACAATATTTATTCAGGAAATTACTTGTTTTTTCAGTTGCTGATTAGATTTTGAAGCTGGCAGGACGATTACTTCCATACGCAGCTTCTGCAATCCCCATTTGAAGCCACACTGACTTAAGTTTTGCTGGTCTGTCCCCAGCGTGAGTGGTTTGCTTTCAGGAGGTTTGCTCCTGCTGCCGTTGGTTATTGGAAGGTGGCATGGGAGCTGCATTTTCACTGTTCTCTTTGGACACGATAGCAAAACCATATGAAAGCATCATGCATCATCCATTGGCTAACCCTCCAATTAATAATTGTTGCCCTTACCAGCTGGTGTCAATCAGGTCAGAGATTTGGAAGCCAAGAGAAAGCTGTGGGAGTCAGACTGAAAGCAGAGAACATATATCTCTTTCTAAAAAAGAATTGTCCATGGTCTCATAGTGAACTTTAACAATTAAATAAAACAAAACAAAACAAAACAAAACATTGTCATGATTCTCTAAAGCAGTTCCCATGGCGTTATTCATAAAATGCCATATGGAATTTTGTATATATTGGAAAATATCCTTATAATTACATGTAACAGCTTACAGAATAAGTTGTAGAATAGAGACTAGAACCTATCCATAACTGCAGTGACCTGTTTTTATTTATTGATTGACACCTAAAAGATAGGTACCACTAACTTAAGGTCCCTCTAAAAGTTAGGAGTCATAGAATCATAGAATCATAGAA
>NW_009226306.1:0-5515 GCF_000690835.1 Fulmarus glacialis | reverse complement strand
GAGAACAAGGGCTAGCGATTGTGAGGCTTGTAGAATGCCAGCCGCTTGTAGAATGCTTCATCTGCCTCTTCATCCTGGTTGGGTGGTCTATAACCAGCAGAATATCTGCCCTGTTGGCCTTCCCCCTCATCCTTATCCATAAGCACTCGACCTTATCATCACAATCGTTGAGCTCAAGACAGTTGAAACACTCCCTAACGTACAGAGCCACCCCATTGCCTCTCCTTCCTCGCCTGTCCTTTCTGAAGAGCTTATAGCCATCCATTGCAGTACTCCAATCGTGAGTCCTGACAGGAGAGACTGGATTCAGTGACTCCATTGGTCCCTTCCAGTCCCGTGCTTCTTCTCCTACATATCCAGGGAGAACAAGTGTTCTTCTAAGAGATTACAGCTCTGAACCTCAGTTCTCCAAGCAATTAGGAACAATGCCCTGCACCTGCCCACCCTACAGTCTACAGGTTGGATTGTCCCAGAGCAATCTGGGGTGTCAGTGAAGCCAGACCCTCATAGCAGGCGCCTATACAGTATAACATTTCATCTGGGGAGAAACCAGTAACCCAGATCAAAGCAGGAGACTCTAGAACATTACCCCACTCCCTCCCAGTGCTGTGAAGGTTAATTTACGACCCCCCGCTGCTGCTCTTGTTCAGGGCATCATAATGTCTCCTCAGCTGGAAAACGGTGTGGCTGCCCAGCCAGACGATATGCCCGGACCAACCCAAACTCAAAAATCCTTTCTGAGTCTCCTTGGAGTCAGGATCCTGCTTACTATGTGATCTTGCTTGCAGGACCAGATTTGTCTGCTCCCCGTTTGCACACTAGGGCATTCAGTGAAGCCTCAATGGCTGCACGGATGGAATGGGAGGTGTCCAGGCGCATTCGGGCTTCCTGCATGGAGCAGTTCCTCAATGAGCACAAGAAAGCTGTGGGGACAACCTGCGAGGATAGGAGAGTGAACATCAGAGCATCTGCTAGACCTCCCCAAGCCTCTCTGGTCCTGAGTCCAATCTCTTCCAGAAGTCCCTAAACCCCCAGAAACCTGCCTTAGAAGCCATTAGGGCCCTGGTAAAGCCAGTCTGTGAACTCTGAAGGGCAAAATCCTCTGCAACTGTATGGTAGACCTGCAGATCAGCAACTCCAAGCTGTTCTGGAGGGCAGTGGCCATCCTGCAGGTACTGAGCTCCTGGGCTCAATCTCAGTCTCTTTTTTTTGGAATTGCCCAACTGTGCCTGGATGTTTGATGTCTTCTCCTTCACCTGAACCACAAGTTCCTCTACCTCAGCAAGGTCATCTTGAGGCAAAAAAGAGAGAGATGCGGATAGAAAGCTCAGGGTTAGCTTCCAGGACCAAGCAGAGAAGTAAGGGAAAAGCCCATCTCCAGGAGCCCAGCTAAAGCAACTGGCATGTTTGTGCACATATACATGGCTTCCACATGCGTGTGCATGACCTTATGCACACACACACACAGAGAATTCACACACACAAACCCCTCCATGCACATATAATCTTCACACCTGCATCAGTGTCTTCCCACGCACACATACATGCACATGGTCCATATGCATATACCCACATGAAACTCTCACACACACATGGCACGCTCTTTCTCTCTCTCTCACATGCACACTCAGACACACACACGGTCCATGTGCACAGCACTCACACAGATCCACACCCATGCCCTCCCAACACACAAAACCCCTTCACACTGTGCATACGCCCTTCCACCCACAGACCATACATGCACACCTCTCACATGCACACAAATATGTGCCCCCCCACATGCTTGCACACACAGTACGTGCACACACAGAGATGAGCCTTTGACAGATGCATACCTGATCACACACACAGCCCCTACACATGTGCCCACACGTGGTCCATGCACACACACGCAACCCCTCACACACACACGCACATGCCCCTCACACCCTCCAGCCCTTGTGTCCCACATGCACTTGGCTCCTCAGGCGTGCTCCGGTATGCACATGCCCTTCACTCCCATACTCACACCTGACGCACGTTCCTTGCATACACAAAAACCCCTTGTGCTTGTGCACGCAGGTGCCTCTTGTGCACAAGCACACACATACGTATGCACCCCCCTGCACATGACCCTCTCCCACACACCCCTTCCCGCACACATGCGGATGAGCACCCCACGCACACGCCCTTGGCGCACACGCACTCCTCACACACCTTCCCCCACGCTCTCCCAACACAAACCTCCCCCCCAGGTGCCACCCTCTACTCCTCGTCCCCGCTCTCCGCCTGCTCAGTGTCCCAGTCTCCTATCCCCAAAAAGTCCCAGCAGCCCCAACATCTGCCTCCTTTCTCACAGCATCCCTGGTGCTGCTAGCAGCCCCTTTGGGCCCTGCTGCACCTCATCGTCCAGGGTCAAGAGGAAGAGGACTGTCCCTCTGTTAGGGAGGGGAGAATGATCGCAAAGTCCTCCTGAGAGAAAGCAAGCTGTGGGCTCTGCCGGGAATAGAAGGTACTACTTACCAAGGCATCAGTGCTTCTGCAGCCCCCTTCACAGTAGGCCCAGTTGTGTCCCCACACGTATGACTGCTCCTCAGACAACAGCACTTCCAAGGCCTTCCACCCTCACTCGCTGCTGTCAAGCTCCTTCATATCGGCTTCAGGGAGACCTGGTGCAAGACAGTGGGGCAGAATGGCAGTAACCTGAAGCATGGCATCCAGCTCTGCACGCCTCCTCCACCCCCCCAGCAACAGACAGCAACCCATCCTACAGCACTGCGCACCCCAATGCCCCATTACTACCTCACCTGCTCCCCGTGTCTGGACAAGCTCTGCAATTTGCTCCCCCAGGTTCAGAGAAGGGCCAACAGGACAAGGGCACAAAACCTTGTCCTGCCAATGTCTGCTCTCACCAAGGAAAGAGACCCTGCATCCGCTCCGACCCTGATCCAGTGCCTGACCATGCCCACAGGGAAAACACTTTTCCTGGTATCTAATGGTAATTTCCTGTTTCCCAACCTGTGCTGCTGCCTCTTGTCCCGTCCCTGTGCCCCCAAGGCTCTGCCTTCTTTGCTCCCCTGTTAGCTAGTTGAGAATGGCAGTCAGATCCCCCTTTGCCTGCTCTTCTCCCAGCTACACAAACCTGGCTTTCTCGTCCTTCCTTGTGTGTCTTCCACTTCAGCCCCTGGCCAGCTGACATTATCAGAAGGCTTGTATGGCCACCAGCCAGCAAGACACAGTCCTAGCAATTCCATCAGCCTGGGTCTGCCTAAATGAGAACTTTACTCATGCGAAGCCGGTTCTTACCTCTGCTATTAGGTCCATCTCCTTGTTAAAGATGTCGTTATGATCCCCAATCAGGAAGCCTTGCACATCCTTATTGTCTGCAGAGAACATTACAGTAAAACAGGCAAGCAAGCCAAAGGGGAAGCAAATGGCAAATAGCCCTGTAGTAAGAATACCAGAAGAGAGGATAGGGATAGGTCTAGATTCCATGACAGTGTCTCACTGGATGGGATGTGATCCCAGGGTCCTCCTCAAGTCATTCACAATTATCAGCGATCCCCTGCCCTTGCTGTCCAACCCGTGCCCTGCTAAGGACACAGCAGTCAGGTCTCAGGACATCCCATGCACTGAGCAATGCCCTGTCTCTGCTACACAGCATAGTCTCTTACTTGCCCCAAAGGTTGGGATGCACTCCACACCACCCATGATCACAATGAGCCTAGTGTGTGCCAGCCCACCACGTACACACAGGTCTTCTTCTGCAGACTGGGGAAGGCATAGCACAAGGTGATCACTGACTGGCAGTGGACCTTTGCAGAGCCAAGCACTAGGTGAGCAGGTGAAAAGTGGTCTGGAGTAGGGAGGTCCCGTAACAGGTGACCAGAGGTTTGTAAGATATGGACAGAAGAGCACAGTCTGTGGGAAATGTGGGAGCTACCACATCCTCACGGGATGGGGAGCATAGAAGAGGAGCTGCTGTCAAAATGGGGTGCACTGCATAGATCCAGGCTATGGTGGAACTTGCCTCCTGCACTTCCCAAAAGTGCAGTTTTCTTCTCTGGACACTTGCAGAACCAGGCACTTAAGTGGCTCTTGTCTGAGCTGTGTGCACTGACACCCCAGCCCTTTCTTCCAACCCTAGAGCTGGCACTGCTGCTCTGTGTGGAAGGGACTGACAGGACTCCTCACCTCGTGCCTGCTTGCTTCACTAGAGCAGCAATCTTCCTGCACGAGCATAGGTGACTGTGTGTGCCCGTTCACATGTTCTGAGGATTTCCATGAGGCACCTAGACAGAGGACGTAGCCCATGAACCCAGTCAAACCAGGCCAGGTGCTGTGTCCTCTCTGGAAAGAGGCCAGCCCAGGTGCCATTCACAGCTGGCGGCAGCAGCCAGCTAGAGGGATCTTTTCATAGATCAGTGCCAGCTGTGACAAGAGCTGTGTGTCACGGGGAGGTTGCCTGCCTGATTGCTTGCCAGTGTTCAGCAACCCAACACTCACTTCTCTGAGATTTCACTTTCCCTGGAGACTGTCTTGTGGGCTGCCAGCAGCACGGCCTCCAGCAGGATCTTGGTGGCTCTTCCACCTTTCATCCATGAAGAGCCACAAATGCCTTCAGGCTGATGAAATGGGATAAAAAGAGGAATTGTGCATGGGTATTATCCATCAAACATTCCTGCCTGGGCACCTACTCGTAGTAGCACGTGTCCTGTGGAGCAGGGAAGCTAGAGAATTGTAGGACAGCACCTGCTTGTTGCTGGTGTCCTGCAGCAAAACCTGCTGTGGTTGTTTATTGCCTGGGTTCATCTACTGTAGGGGACTTCAGATGTTGCAGCCTGGTATCAGTAAGGGTGGAGGCCATGGAGCCATACCAATGGGAGTAGTGACAGTGGAGCTTCACCATAGCTGGTAGGACACTGAACTCCTGTCTCCTGCACCCTCTTTTAACATGCTTTACCAGATGTCTGCTGGAAATACAATAGAGCAGAGAGGAAACCGTCTAGGAGGTTCCTGGAGTGTGTGGAAGATAACTTCCTGAGAGAGCCAACTAGGGAAGGTGCCCCACTGGACCTGTTGTTTGTGAACAAAGAAGGATGTGGGTGATGTGATGGTTGGGGGCCGCCTTGAGCATAGCGATCACGAAGTGATAGAGTTTTTGATTCTTGGAGAAGTAAGGAGGGGGGTCAGCAGAACTGCTACCTTGGACTCCCGGAGGGCAGACTTTGGCCTGTTTAGGAGACTGGTTGACAGAATCCCTTGGGAGGCAGTCCTGAAGGGCAAAGGAGTCCAGGAAGGCTGGACATTCTTCAAGAAGGAAATCTTAAAGGCTCAGGAGCAGGCTGCCCCCATGTGCCAAAAGACAAGCTGGCAGGGAGGAATACCAGCCTGGCTGAACAGAGAGCTTTGGCTGGAACTCAGGAAAAATAGGAGAGTTTATGACCTTTGGAAGAAGGGGCAGGCAACTCAGGAGGACCACAAAGATGTCGTGAGGGCAGGGTGAAAATTAGAAGGGCCAAAACCCAGCTAG
>NW_009226305.1:918-1159 GCF_000690835.1 Fulmarus glacialis | reverse complement strand
CACTGGGACATGCCCAGCATCCAGCACTGTTGTGCCCAGTGCCCAGCACCCGGACATGCCCAGCACCCAGCACCCTCAGCACACCACTCCCAGCACTCCCAGCGCTCTGCAACTAGCACCCAGACATGCCCAGCACCCAGCACCCCCAGGACCCAGCACCCGCAGCACTGAGCACTCGGAAATGCCCAGCACATGCAGCGCCCCGCACCCAGTACCCAGATTAGGGTTGGTGTTAAAGTCT
>NW_009226305.1:0-496 GCF_000690835.1 Fulmarus glacialis | reverse complement strand
ACTCGAGGTGCTGGTTGTGCATTTTGAAACTGGGCTCCAGTGAGTGCAAGAGCTACGGGGTAGAGGAAGCCCAGAGCCTCTGTGTTTGCAGGGCTGTGAAGGGGTGGTCAAGGGAAGGTGAGGGCCAGCAACAGTTTTCACTCTTGGCCACTTCTGTACCAGAGGTTAAGGTGGTGGATGTCCGTTTTGGCCTTGGACCTAAAATCCTAACCCTTATGCGAACCCTAAACCTAAGCCCTAACTGTCACCCTAAACCTAACCCTCCCCCTAACCCTCACCCTAATGGGCGCTGGGTGCTGAGTACCGGGTGCTGTGGGTGCTGGGCGCTGGGCGTGGGGGGCTCTGTGTTGATGCTCATGTGCTGGGGGTGCTCATGTGCTGGGGATGTCCATACTCTGGGTACTGGGGGTGCGGGGTGCTGGGTACTGGGTGCTGTGGGTGCTGGGTGAGTGGTACTGTGGGGTGCTCATGTGCTGGGGGTGCTCGTGCTGGGGGC
>NW_009226304.1:33909-34976 GCF_000690835.1 Fulmarus glacialis | reverse complement strand
CAAACTATTCTATGATTCTATGATTAAGACAGACTGGGTAAAAAAAGATTGCTGGTTGTTCTCATTGGTTCACTTGTTCCTCCTGGGACTTTTCAGACTACATAATTGCTGAACTCTGTCAGCAGTCTAATTAACACAACGATTAATTGACAAGAGGAATCTCAGAACTATCTAGTAATTGGAAAGTTGATGATATTACTCATCACCTAGTTTTTGCTAGTTCCCTAAATTTCTTTATTTGGATATAGATAATATGAAATATACACACTGGTTTTGATAGTGGATGTAGGATTCATCTCAACCAACCTGAGACATTTCTAGTGGGATTAATTGTCTAGATTGACCTTTAACACATGGGTCATGGGTTGTTATTATAGACATCTTAAATGAGTCCAATGAATCATGCTTGTAAGTACCTACTGTCTCTACTGCTTTTAAAGGGAGAATGTAATTAGAATCATAGAATCATAAATCATTTAGGTTAGAAAAGATCATTAAGATCATTGAGTCCATCCGTAAACCTAACACTGCCAAGTCCACCACTAAACCACGTCCCTAAATGCCACGTCTGCCTCTCTTTTAGATACCTCCAGGGATGGTGACTCAACCACTTCCCTGGGCAGCCTGTTCCAGTGCTTGATAACCCTTTCAGTGAAGAAACTTTTCCTAATATCCAATCTAAACGTCCCATGGTGCAACTTCAATCCATTTCTTCTAGTGCTATCACTTGTTACTCAGGAAAAATGGCTGACTCCCACCTCGCTACAACCTCCTTTCAGGTAGTTGGAGAGAGAGATAAGGTCTCTGCTCAGCCTCCTTTTCTCCAGGCTAAAAAATCCCAGTTCCCTCAGCTGCTCCTCATAAGACTTGTGCTCTACATCAGCACCTCAATGTCTTCCTTATAGTGAGGAGCCCAAAACTGAACACAGGATTCGAGGTGCGACCTCACCAGTACCAAGTACAGGGGAACGATCACTTCCTTACTCCTGCTGGCCACACTATTTCTGATACAGGCCAGGATGCTATTGGCCTTCTTGGCCACCTAGGCACACTGCTGGCTCCCATTC
>NW_009226304.1:33256-33898 GCF_000690835.1 Fulmarus glacialis | reverse complement strand
CCCCCTTCCGTGGCCAGCCTGTTCCAGTGCTTGATAACCCTTTCAGTGAAGAAACTTTTCCTAATATCCAATCTAAACGTCCCATGGTGCAACTTCAATCCATTTCTTCTAGTGCTATCACTTGTTACTCAGGAAAAATGGCTGACTCCCACCTCGCTACAACCTCCTTTCAGGTAGTTGGAGAGAGAGATAAGGTCTCTGCTCAGCCTCCTTTTCTCCAGGCTAAAAAATCCCAGTTCCCTCAGCTGCTCCTCATAAGACTTGTGCTCTACATCAGCACCTCAATGTCTTCCTTATAGTGAGGAGCCCAAAACTGAACACAGGATTCGAGGTGCGACCTCACCAGTACCAAGTACAGGGGAACGATCACTTCCTGGCCACTCTCTTTCTGATACAAGCCAGGATGCTGTTGGCCTTCTTGGCCACCGGGGCACACTGCTGGCTCCTGTTCAGTCGGCTATCAACCAACACCCCTTTTCCGCCACCATTCTTCCCCAAGCCTGTAGTAGGGTTGCATGGGGTTGTTGTGACCCAAGTGCAGGACCCAGAACTTAGCCTTGTTGAACCTCATACAATTGGTCTCGGCCCATCGATCCAGCCTGTCCAGATCCCTCTGCAGAACCTTCCTACCCTCGAGCAGAT
>NW_009226304.1:31897-32826 GCF_000690835.1 Fulmarus glacialis | reverse complement strand
GTGATGGCACTCAAGATGATCTGCTCCATAACCCTCCCCGGCATCGATGTCAGGCTGTAGTTCCCCGGATCCTCCTCCTGGCTTTTCTTGTAGATGGGCGTCATATTTGCTACCCACCAGTCAGCTGGGACCTCCCCCATTAGCAAGGACTGCTGATAAATGATGGAGAGTGTCTTGGTGAGCACTTCTGCCAATTCCCTCAGTACCCTTGGGTGGATCCCATCCAGCCCCATAGACTTGTGTGTGTCTAAGCGGTGTAGCAGGTCACAAACCATTCCCCCTTGGATTATGGGGGCTTCATTCTGCTCCCCTTCCCTGTCTTCTGGCTCAAGGGGCTGAGTACCCCAAGAAGAACTGGTCTTACTCTTAAAGACTGAGGCAAAGATGGCATTAAGTACCTCAGCCTTTTCCTCAGGCTTTGTCACTGTGTTTCCCCCCGCATCCAGTAAAGGACGGAGATTCTCCTTAGCCCTCCTTTTGTTGTTAATGTATTTATAGAAGTATTTTTTATTGTCTTTTATGGCAGTAGGCAGATTAAGTTCTCCTTGGGCTTTGGCCCTTTTAATTTTCTCCCTGCATAACCTCATGGCATCCTTGTAGTCCTCCCGAGTTGGCTGCCCTTTCTTCCAAAGACCATAAACTCTCTTTTTTTACCCCTGCATTCCAGCCAAAGCTCTCTATTCAGCCAGGCCAGTCTTCTTCCCCACCAGCTTGTCTTTCGGCACATGGGGACAGCCTGCTCCTGTGTCTTTAAGATTTTCTTCTTGAAGAATGTCCAGCATTCCTGGACTCCTTTGCCCTTCAGGACTGCCTCCCAAGGGACTCTGTCAACCAGGGCCCTAAACAGACCCGTGGAAAAATTCTATACATTCTAAAGTTAGTGAATATGAATTTCACTTTATATGTTTCTGCCACCTCTCTGTTAGTTC
>NW_009226304.1:23581-31872 GCF_000690835.1 Fulmarus glacialis | reverse complement strand
AAGAGAATGTGTTCTAAATGCAGGAAGAGGTGAGACAGCTTTCCATCATTTCCAGTTTTCTCAGGAAATGTCATCTTGTTTAGCATAATGTGTTTTGTAAACCATATTTACAAGAGCCTAAGCCTTCTTATTCAACAAAGAAGGAAATTAGGCTCCTAATTTAGATTTATGAGTTCCATTCCTGAAACTTGGTTCTTAAATGTTTCATTTCATTTTATGAAGTGTTGCTCCTTGTAATCCCTCTATAGTCTTTGATCCTACTTCAGGACTTCTTGAATACTGCTTGTGCTGTTTTTGGCTGGGGTAGAGTTAATTTTCTTCACAGTAGCTAGTATGGGGCTATGTTTTGGATTTGTGCTGGAAACAGTGTTGATAATACAGGGATGTTTTCGTTACTGCTGCTTACACACAGTCAAGGCCTTTTCTGCTTCTCACACCACCCCACCAGCGAGGGGACACAGCTGGGACAGCTGACCCCAACAGACCAAAGGGGTATTCCATACTGTATGACGTCATACTCAGCATATAAAGCTGGGGGAAGAAGAAGGAAGAGGGGGATGTTCAGAGTTATGGCTTTTTGTCTTCCCAAGTCACCGTTACGTGTGATGGAGCCCTGCTTTCCTGGAGATGGCTGAACACCTGCCTGCCAATGGGAAGTAGTGAATGAATTCCTTGTTTTGTTTCGCTTGTGTGCGCGGCTTTTGCTTTACCTATTAAACTGTCTTTACCTCAACCCACGAGTTTTCTTACTTTTACTCTTTGGATTCTCTCCCCCATCCCACTGAGGGGGAGTGATTGAGCAGCTGTGTGATGCTTAGTTGCCGGCTGGGGATAAACCACGACACTGCTTCAGGTATTCCCTGTGATATTACACTGTCCTAGGCTTCTCTCTGCTAGACTATTTGAAGTCAGATATATTGAGAACTCTGAATTTGCTTAGTCTCATCCTGGCTCAGAAAGTGTTTTAACTCCACATTTGTAAAATTTGGTCTTCCATTTGTGAAAAGTGTTGTTGTAAAGTGTTGTAAACTTTTGTGAGTGTTTCACACGTGCCCACAGAGCTGTCTGAGGTCATTGTATGCACTTAGTATTCCTTGGCAGTAGCATTATCATGAGTAAAACATTTTTCCACTGCATGGGATTTCAAGTTTGTAGGGTTTGTATGGTTGACAAGCTGCAGCTGTGTGGAGGACTCTGGAGCAGAGACTTATACCATCCTACAGATAGGGAGTGTCCAAATAGAAGACTTTTGAACAAGACATTTCCCCTATGCCATAATTAGGTACACCTGATGTGTAGGCACTCATGCTATTCATGACTGGATTCTCTTGCTCAGTGCACACCAAGATTGCAGGAGCTTGGATGGCTGGAACCGCTGGTGTCCCATTAGTGATGATTGCTCTGCTCTGTACCATGGGCTCCAAATTGGTAGGATTGTCTTCCATTACAATGTTTTAACTAGCCTCTAGGATATACAGGGATGGGATCACATCTTCCCTAACCCAATTTCTTGCTTGTGAAATTTCACTATTGCTCATTGTTTTAAAAGTAACAGTTTCTCTTGAAAGCTCCTTAAAAACAGATTGTTCTGGTACCTCTTTGTCAAGAAAAGTCTGTCCAGTAGAAGATGGATAAATTCATGCTTTTTAGACCATTTAATTCACATGCTGATAATATTCCACCCCAGTGTGCAGCTGGACAGCTGTTTTGGCTGCCATAGTCTTCTCATGGAAGAATAATACCAAAGTTATGTAATCTGTCCAAAGCATCACATAAAAATCTCATTTTTTATATATATTTTCTAATTCTTACAAAACTTTTGTTTCTCAAAGCAAGAGTAATTTTTTTCACTCTTACTCTCTGACCTGGAAACATAATAAACTGGCAAATCTGCAGCATCTTTTGCATTATGAGACAAGTCTATGTCTGACATACAAAGCATTGCATAAAAGGATTAATTTTTTTCTTGCCAAATGAACAAATAGTTCCAAGTAGCTTTTTACGCTCCCCAGATATGCATATTATAAAGATATCCTTCCCCAGGAGGTAAAGAAAGGCTTGGAAATAGCCTGAAACACTTGAGAGAAAAGTCATAATTAATGATAAATAAATACAGTCATAGCTTACGTGTTTTGTGTAGTATTGAGTTGTTTTCTTTTGCTATGATTGTGACTCTGAATGAATTTCCTATCTGTAGATGGCATACACCATTTTTTGGACTCATGAAATGCATTTTCTTTAAACCATGTCCTAGATGTCTCTATCTCTTGAAGTTAGTTCTCTGGGGTGGACAGCTGTTCAGCTTGTTTCTGCTTTTGATGAGAATGTCATCTATCTTTTATATTTTACAAGGGATACTTTTCAAAAAATTTTCTCTCTCTGAAAATTTCCAGGTGCTGATAGTATTCCGTATGCCACTCTAATACTAATATACCCTTGTGAGATTTGAAGCCAATATGATTTAAACCTGTGAAAACTTTATGCAAAGACTTTACTTCGATAAAATATAAAAGGCAGCTTGTATTTTCAGGACAGACACCATCCTGAGAAGACGTGAATTTGTTGCTGTTATTTCCCTTATTCTTTGTCAGTCAGAAATCCAGATCATGTAAGGAAATGCTGAAAACACCAACATTAACAGACATGTTAAAAACTTGCAGAGAAAATGCATTCATTGAAGTATATTTTTTTATAACAAACTACTACTACCGACTGTGGATCACTAAAATCAGCTAAAAGGTGAAGGTGTATTTTCTAAGAATGTATCCTAGCTATGTGTTTCAGATTTTGTATTTTCAAAAGATTCCTTAATCTATAGTTGCTTAATTGATTTTTTCAAATGATGAAACTTCTCAGTATGACTCAATGGAACAATCTTTAAGCCAATCTTAAGGATTTGGATTTCTGGTTGTTTGGGGGTTTTTTGTTGGTTTTGTTTTTGTTTTTTTTTAAACACTTGCATTTATTTGATTAATCTAAAGCTACAAAGATGGTCCCTGAGGCATCGTAGATGGAAAAATGTACACTGCAAAAGCAAAGGAGAATGCAGGATCCCTTGCCCTGTAGCATCAGACTCACAGTTTGATTATCTACTAAATTTATTTATGAAATTATGAATGTAGTCTTCCTTGTGACCTTACCTTGAAACTGTAGTCTATCTTTGACTAAGGTAGCTAGTTACTTTACTAAGATAATTAGCATAGTAACATGCTTGCATAACTGCACTTGCTTGCTAAATTTTAATAATGGTTATTAAAAGTGGCTAGAACAGGCTTATTCTGTCAAATTGCAACATGAGTCACAAGCACAAGAATACTGGTAAATTTGTGAAATATATTTGTACATTTTTAGGACCTCTTTTCAGATTATACCATAGTATTTTGGGTTTCATAGTGATAAGGTATTTGTGAACTTCTGAAATGCTAGCAAAATATCCAGGATATTTTCGTGTTGCTGACACAGTGAAAAAGATCCTTGAGGCCTGAAACTGAAGGAGCTGAAAACCCAGTACCTAATTCTATTTCCTCTAGATTTCCCCTCTACTCCTCTTGCATTAATGTATGAGATTTATACCTTCTTTTTTAAGCAGTACTTACTCTTATACCTTCCTACTTCACAGGGTAAAATGTCCTGCATTATCATCTTTACCCATGTAGGACCTCTGTCTTCCTGGCCATGAGATACTACAGAAAATAAAAAAGTGAACATTTCTGGTTTGAGGCTATTGTGATGTTTGTGCATATCAGACTTACAAACAATGCAGTATGAAAACCACTAGAGGAAACACTCCTAATGAACCAGTCTGTCCAGCAAACTTCATCTTTTGTTGGATCAACTTAATTATTCTGACTTTCATAAGGCACCCCCCTCCAAAGCCCCAGAAGATCCGCCCCCCCTAGAGAAAACCTATCAGGTTTTTTCCACTCTTCTACTAATTTCACTTACAATCAGCTGCTTTGGACTAAGTTCCCCTCTGATAGCAATAGCTTTGGGCTTCTATTAAACATAACTTGCACAATTCTGTAATACATACCTTCTAGAGCAATGGATAAAGAGAAATTATATCTCTTCAGCTCTGTAAATGCACTGTGTTTCTTCACCCTCTGCTGAAAATATTTTCTACAAATTAATGTTCATCTTTGGTATATAAGATACTTTATAATTCAAGAAAACTCTTAAACTTTCTAAAATAATCTATATTTTAGTGTCTCTGACATCAAGGATTCTCTCTTATTCATCCATAGCACCCTCATTTGGGAAAGAATATATTAGATTTTAATCATGCCATCCCTCAACCAACATCCCAATTTTCCCACAAATTGAGACTCCTATGGCTTGAATCTCAATTCAAAATGTTGAGACTGAAAAATCCTTGCTGATTTTTACTTGGATTGTGATATTTAATCTTCCTAGGTGCACCATTTTTTAACAAAGGCTTGTCTGGAAATGCACAGAAATACTTTACTTTTAATAAGACCAAACACCTCAGTTTGGTTTCATGTCTGGTTAAGGTCCAGAGCTTAGGTACGTCTCCGTCCCCTGACACAGATATGGTAAGCATTATCAGTGTGTGCCAAATGTATCAATCTGGACAAGATTTAAATATGGCAGCTGCTTTCTTTTGAGGTATGTCACTAGGGATATCACTCCTTATATACAGGAGATCAGAGTATAAAGCATGCATTCAGGGCAAAGAAGATTGAACTTCAGTTCCTCCTGGTCAGGAGATTCAAACTCAAATTTCCTGTGAGTTTACCTTATCCATTAGGTTATGGGACGGGGAATATGTTTTCTATTCCATAATAAAATAAAGAAAATAAAGGATCGTTAAGATGAAAAGACTAAATGAAAGTGCCATCCTCCTGCTAAGAAAATAAAATTTCTTTTTTTTGTGTAAACACAAATTCAAGTCCATTCTTCAAAATTTGTGTAGTCATTTACATCAGTTATCTGGTAAATACTATGAAAAAATTTATGCAGCTCTAAGTGTATGTGTAAGTACATTACCATTAAGCCTGTGTCCAAAAAGGGGAACCATTTTCTTTAGGCTTTAAAAGAAAAGCATTTTCTGTTTCTAATATCCTAGAAGATGTCCAGTGAAGGATGCTGGGCTGTGGATTGCGAGGAGACACTCCATGATAACACTGGACATCTTTAAGTCCTTTGAAATGAAACGTAGGAGGAAGAAGAGAGAGCCTGGTTCCACCCTGCAATGGTGTGAGCAAAGTATTTGACTTCATTAGCTGTGTGTTCAGGAGTATCACAGAAGAATATAATTTTTTAGGATGAAGTCTAATTAAGGGATGTGTTATGATAAAGAAATTTTGAGTGATGTTTAGTGGATTGCACATAATAAAGACTAAGGGGTGGGAAAAAAAAAGAAAAAGATACACATGGGAGAGCAAGGCTCCAGTCATTAGCAACGCATGATTGGCACTTTGATGGAAGTTATGGGAATCTCACATTAATTGGCCCGATTATGATCTCAGCTTCTCTGCTATAATTGTTTACTTTGACAGAACTACTCTTTGTTCAGAGACAAGAGAGATCAGAGCTAAGACTCTTGTGTGAGTAGGGATTAGTGATGTGTAGAGATTACAAGAACAGACAAACATTTTATGAGCTGAATAGTACCAAGAAATTTAGGAAGTTTAGGCAGTTTTGCTGAGAGAACATCAGTGCTGCTTCATGTCAGGTGCAGTGTGGTTCCTGCCCTGCTCCCACAGCTGTCTGCAGCAAAGGCCAGCAATTCTGCAGGATTTTATTTACTAACCTCTGTCTTATTCTTTGAGTATTTATGTGTTAGGTGCTTTTATGGGGTAGCAAAGAGCTACATTTTCCCTCAGTTTTCCCCTGAGATACCACTTTTTATATTGAATTGTTCCACACTGAGATTTAGGAAATTCCCATCTCCCCTGCCATGCCTTTTTACAAGCAGCAGCTTTCCTTGCCGGTCCTTCATCCCTGGGGACACTTGCATCTGTACAGAGCCTGGCTGTGCAGCTCGGAGACGGGAAAACTTGTTAAAATTTGGTAATCGGGGGAAGCAGAAGGAGATGATGCAGGATATTTTACAAAATTGCCAACTCTATACAGAGGAATGCCTTATTTATTCAGTCGTGTTACATGTAACAGATTTAAAATAAAATAGATTTAGGACCATAAATTTAGAAAAATGAATCGAACTTACTAAAAAATTCATAAAATAAATTATTAAAATGTATTTAACAATAAAGATTCTCCCTAGCAGTTTCAGCATCTAAGCCGGCCTTCAAACCTGGCTAACTCACCAAAAAAAAAATTTAGAAATTGGTGCATCCTTGGGAGCTCTTGGAGTTGCGGTTCTCCTGCTCGTGTTTTGGAAGGTGTTTACTGAAGTCATTCAGGTTAGGGTTTGGGGCAAGACTTTTCTTCTTCAGTCCCAGATGAAATTATCTGCACTTCTCTTTCCTGTTTTTTGCCTGGCTATAATTTCCTGTGAATTAGCACTAGGATATCATCTTCCAATACAGGGAACCAAGTCCTTTCCTTTCTCTCTTCTTCTTAAGTCTCTTGATCAATATCTATGCACTTTAATTAGCACATTCCTGGCTTCAGGTTTCTTTCTTCTGTTACTGACTTCTGAGAAGAAACTGGTAAAGTAGTGTTATGAGAAATATTTATGCACAGTTTTCTTACTGGATGCATAATTATTATTTTTTCTGTAAGCTTTATGTAAATATTAAACACGAGATAGCAGATGGTGAAAACGGGAATTGGTTGCTCTGAATAACAATCCCCCACCCTCCACTCCTGTAGTTTTAAGGGGAACCTCATGGGGCGCTTTGCAGTACCAAAGCAGAAACTACATGTCAAGACACTGACTCTCATTAGCTACCAGTTTGTAACTGTGAGATGTTCAATCTGTCAAAAGAAAATGCTTTAGAATAACACCAGGTAATAAAACTTCTGGGATTTTATTTACTTGTTTCTGCATTTGTAATTGGAAGGGTGTACTCTCCTTCATCGCTTTCCTCAGAGTACTCTACTGGGTGCTTGGCCTTCTCTTTGACTGCCTTCCTCCGCTGGAGCTGGAATATATAAGTGCTTCAGTCTTGTTTCTTGAGAAATCTCTGTGAAGAATAGAAGTGTTTTGATCACTTCTATGATTGAAGTATGGAACTGAAATAAAAAATTCAGCGACTTAATTTGTGTTGACGCTGATCATCCTTTTTCAGAACCATACAGACAGTGCTAAATCTGAAACCGATTCCAGGAGCATGAAGCAAAAGACAAAGAGGTCTTTGATCCTTTTGAAGATTTAAACAGGGAATGGCTATCACAGCTTGTTTTTTTACTTATGAACTCTTCATCATGTGAAGGTTTTATATCTCGTATAGCAGCAAAATGTCAGGTTTTTTTCAACAGTTTAATAACGGATCTTTTTAAAATTCATTTGTCCTAGTACTACTGTTCCTCTTTGTCTCCCATATCTTTATTCTGAGTCTTTTGACTTTCTTCTTTGGACGCAGTGTTCTAGCCTACCTTGGACCTTTCTGACCACACTATCTATGATTCAGTTCTAGTGATTTAGCAGAGTGCCATCAAGAAACACCAGGATGCTAAAATTTGATTTATGTGTGACCGACCCAGTTTTGAAGGCCTGCTTCTGCTTGTGGTGTTTCTACAGATATTTGCCCTTACTTGAAGAATGCCCTAGGCACAGATTATTCTTTGGAAGTGTGCCACTGTGCAGCAGTCAGTGCCCTCTAGGCTAAGAAAAGAGACTTCAAAAGAGAATTTTGCAGGATTTGCAAATGCAGTTATGTTTCAACACCCTTCCTCGCTCTCTACTTCCCCCGGGCTCAAATCCTGCTCCCTGCTGTATGCTTTCTGCAATGCTGCAGGTCCTGACACCTCAACCTGTGGTCAGAGCCTGGATCTTCTCCCTGCTCAGAGTCCTAACTGCACATCCGTTGCTGTCACGTTAAGCAATGTGTGTGAGATAAAGGGCTCTGGCCCCAACACTGACACTGTGGCCTCTTACACCCCAGGCCAGTTGAGGACTGCAGCATAAATAACCAGATCGATGCTTTCCTAACACAAGCTAAATATCTAAGTGCTGAAAGTGAGCGTTCAATATCCTAGCCAAACTGAGGTCTAGATGTTGTGGACGATTGAAGATACTTGTGCTGAAAGAAATACTTCTAGGAATCTGAGTCAGCAGTTCCTTTTGAGAAAATAATTTATCTCTAATCAAATTCTTTAGAATGCTTGAAAAATAACTAGGAAGCTATTAAACAATTTAGGTA
>NW_009226304.1:13965-23560 GCF_000690835.1 Fulmarus glacialis | reverse complement strand
CCTGCTTATGTTGTTCTTTGTTTTTTACAAGTAACAGCATGTTTTTTTATAATCAAGGGAACAAGAAAATAATTATCTTTTACCTCTTCTGAATTCATTATACATTTGTGGCATATTGATAGGTTCTCCATGATCAGTTTTCCTCGATGTTTGTTCAGATCATTGAAACAGAAGTGGGAAAGATAGAGGAACTTCTACATTAGGAGAAAAAGCAAATGAAACCAAAACAAAAAAAACCTACCTTAAAGATGTCTTGGTTTGAGAATCAAATAATATATAGTACCTAAAATGACTCTTGGCCCTTTTTTTTTTTTTGTTTCATTTGAAACCAAGGATTCGTCAAGGTCAGATTCCCCTGATGTCTTATGTCTTCAAATAATCTGAAAGACTTTTATGACCATTGAAGAAATGGTAAATGAACATGCAATTCAAGTTTGTACAAGAGATACATATGTTTTACTCTGTATGATGTGTGTTCATTTTCATAAAGACTAATGTTTTACATAAAGCTTTAAAAAATCTGCGTGTGCTACAAACTCAGCTTTTTATCACAAACTTGAGCAAAAAGGGATTTAGTCGCTTCAGTTTCAGATGGAATAGCAGCAGCTATTGCTGCATTGATTCATTCAAATGCACAAAACCAGTCCTAATAATAAGCATATTCCTATTCCTTCTGCATATGCAGGACCATGATTCAGGTCGGAAGGGACCTCAGGAATTCTCTAGTCCATCCAACCTCCTATTTAGAGCAGTTTTGTGGAGAAAAAGATCCTTCTTATCTCCAGTCTGAACCTCCTTGTTTCAATTTATGCCCACTGTCTTTCATCCTCCTTCCATGCACAGTGGTGAAGCACAATGCTTGCACAGGGATGTCACTGACTGGGAGGATCATATCCTAAACATTTTCACCTAAAATAATCCACCACTAGTGCTTCAGCTAAGCTGTTGCACCTGCTTGTTTCAAGGCTGTAGTAGGCTCCTTGCTGTCCTTAAGATGGAGCAGCAGGCAGGGTTACCCTGGCTGCAGAGAAGAATGCTGAGGAAGCAGAATTTGTTCTTACGATCTGAAGCACTGTGACACTTTTAAATAATCAGGTTAAGACTTCTGTGTGTCTGGTGAACAAAACTTGCATCCAGTTCAACAGCAATAGAATAAATGAGATTTTACTCTACAACATTTTTTTTTTTTAATGCTGTCAAATGGCTGCTGCTCTCTTTTGGGTCAAACATCATCTTGTACAAGCAGGACAATTATTCCATCCGTTCTTGTTTGGAAACCCCATGAAAATCTCCGAACAGTGAAGAATATGAGCTCTAATACTGATAGTTTTCCATCTGTCACATTGACTTGCTAAGAAGGATTAGAAAATAAAACTAATTTACCAGAATTAAAATGAATTAAGTAATGAATGACAGTAAATTATGGATAAAAACAGGGAACACTGCAAGTCTGAGAAGCAAATAAACAGTTTTATTTTTAAATGCATTTGCCTTCAAAATGAGAATGCACTTAATGTTGCCAGCCTTTGCAAGGGTTTTATTTTGGGCATTTCTTCTCCTAGTTGAAATAATTATGACATTTACACCTTGATGACACATATCTCTAGCACTCATCCGATATCCTTTAGTGTGGCCCAATTATTTTCAGTGATGAGTCAGGGGCGACCGAATGTGTTGTGTACATCCAAAAGCTATACTAATACTGCTTCATTAGGCACAAGCTGTATGCCCAGGGACACTCAAAGCAGTTAAGCATCTGGGCCAATTTAGACTTTTATGTTTTCAAAACTTTTTCTTTAAATATTTTACAGCTCTCCCCACGCTTCTCCCAGTCTTATCAGAACACACTCTTCTGTCTTTCAGTCCCGTAGTGCAGAATAGGTGTTAGCATATTCAGAATATGGGTCCATTTGAATGGATTTTTACAAAGTGACTTGAACACTGAAGGATTTGCAATGTTGTTTTAAAAGGAGACACTTTTGCAATGTTGTTTTAAAAGGAGACACATATTCATCCATGTGCAAAGCCTGTTTTGTTAAAGTAAATGTTTTATCAAGTGATAAAGTTTTATGGGCCAGCCTCTGAAAGCTAAAGGCAACACCCCTATGCTGTTATTTTTGTATAGGCTTGAATTAAGCATGAGCACACAAATTCCCTGTGTGTGAGAGTGTGTGTATGCAGAGCTCGGGTGCAGCAGCGCTTAGAAGAGGGGTGCAGAAGGGAATTGTTATTCCCACACCACCTGCCCAAGAACATGCAGGGGAGTTGTTGCCCTTTGATAAAAATGAGCTCTGTGTGTGTGTGTGTGCTCACCGAGGTATGGCTTGCATGCACTGTGCATGAACTTTGTGTATTAGGAGTACTGCTTATATTTCAATTTGGTATTGTTGAAACTGATTTGGCACCAAATGAAGGACTCTGCCCTTTTCAGATTCTATCTAGCCATTTTCTCCATGATTACCATAAAACTCTAAGTCTTAGGACTTAGTATACTGTCCCTAAAATGCACAAGAGAGTTTTTGTATATCTACCTCTTCACCAAAATTGGTTTGTTTGCTTGAGTGCTCTATTTTAAGGTCGTAATGGGAGCTTTGAATTTAAAATGGAACTTCAATGCCCAGGTGAGTATGGTTCTTCCAGTTTGACCTTCACAGGGGAACCCATAATATTCTTATTTTGAGGAGGAAACTTTCCTTCTGTTCTGTACATATCTCTCTTTTCTGAGCTCTTCAGGCCTCTATAGCCCCACTCCATTCATCTATCATCATCCTTAAATGTTTTAGCTGAAGATAGCATAGGAGATGCTGCTTACTGAGATGACATATCACTTTCTCTGAAGACTTCCTGAGTTCTGAGATTCCCTCTATTTTCTGTCACATAGCCTCAAATCAGCCCTTCATGGTGACTTTCTGGACATATATTAGGGCTTGTTGGGTTTTCTTAGGCTTTTGAAAAGAGAGAAGTTTGTGCAGAGTGTTTTTCTTTGGTTGTTTATTCATTGTTTTTATCTTCAAAGGGGTAAGACTGATATGTTTCTTTTTCTGTATTATTTGTGGCTTAAATATCAATGAGATATTTTGGGTTACTTCTTTAAGCATCTTTATACAGAAATAACATGTAAATTAAATTTTCTGTTTCAGGAAAAGTAATTTAAAATAGTTTGTATAGAATAAGTAAACTAATGGAACAAAAATATAGAGCATAGCAACTGTATTGCTGTAGGATTTTTATGATGAAGAACAGAGTAGGCAAATGTGACATACTTGTATAATCAGTCATTTAAAGTATTTATTATAATTAAAATTGTAGAAATTATGTGGATAGTAATCAGTTTTCATTATAGTTCTTTGCACATTTCAGTGCTATATTTAGATTGTGGCATCTGTCATTGCTGATTAATTTGTAGACAGCTCTATCTTCCCATTAAGATTTACTGTGTACCAAGGCAAAATTTTCATTATCTAAAAATATGAAATAAAAAGTGGTAGTAGTTTGGGAGTATTAGCTTTTTCACTTTGTAATTTTGGAATTGAGAACATGCCAGCAGGATCTGTACTACTGTCTGTGAGCAGCACTAGTTGGAAGGAGTCCGAACAGTTCTTTTTGGGCTTAGAAAATACCAGCCATTTCTTAAAGCCTTTTGCTGTAAGCTTACACGTTTTGGGCTCAGCAGTCCATGAAAATCTGTTCTAATGATAGGAAAAGAAGAGCTTTATGAAATCAGGCTGTGAAGAATAACAGTCTCATCTAAATTGCAAAAGATTTAAGTATCTCTGGTGCTCCTGCTGTGGTCTGTAGAAGCTTGGTTTTGGCCTCAGTTGTACCGAGATTTTGTTTTACCTGTGTTTGCTATTTTGGCTGTTGTCTTGAAAAGCTTTCTGCCATAAGTAAAGGAAAGCTATGATATTTCTGATCTGTTCACTCAGCTACTGGGATGCCAGAATGTTGTGCTTGCTTAATTTTTGCAATGGCATGCAATATACCAAAAGACGGATACAGCTGATTGATGACGTGGGCTAGGTCTGCTTAGCTTCTATGTTGCTTCTCTTGTGGGCTCTACTTGGGGTGTACTTCAGGATTTGCTGGATTTAGCAGCAAAGGTAGTTTATGAAGTAATTTATGAAGTGGCTTCTCCTACTGCTTGTTCTCACCTCTCTGCCAGATTTCATGACCTCCTTGGCTGTGCTGGCAATTTTTTTCTGTCTTCAGTAAAAACGGAATCACTGGGCTGATCTGAGCTAAAAGATAACCTTCTGAAAAGAAGGCCCAGACAGCAACATATGGGCAGAAATAGGGATTAGATCAAGAAAGATGGGAACTTTTTGATCTGTTTCTTTGCCAAGATTACCATGTCGGGACTGTATGGCCCCAGTCTAGTCTGCTGCATACTAAATCACAGGGAAATCAGGTAGGCAAAGCCATCAAACCAAGACATACTTTGCATGTGCCATTTCAGGACTGCACATCGACCCTCACTACAGCTTCTAGGACATTTGCTTAATGGTGGAGGACCTATTTGGACTAATTTTGCCATCAGTTTCTTAATCCACCTATGTTACTGTGGCAAAATTTTCACTTTCTGACAATCTTCTTCCCTGTACTGAAAAAAACTTTTCTAAAAACTGGTATCTTCACACTAGGAAATCAGGAGCCAAATGTTCCTAGTGTATGACAAAGAATGACGATATCTTTCAGTGCTTTCAACTCAGAGGACTACCATAGCTGTAGCTGATTATAACATGCAGCCAGGAAAACATTTCATAGGGACTGAGAGCAGCCTTTTCCCAGAAGAGGTAGGGTAGTGGATTATGTTTGTACAATTATTTTAGGGTGAGAATTGTATGGGATGTTCTTTAAATTTGTGTACGGCCTGTCCAAGTCCCATAGAAATAATTTATCTTTTTTTTTTTTTTTCTTGTTTTTGTCCTTGTAAGCTTTAGGGTTTCAAATAGTGCAAGTTTACAGGTTGCTCTGGAGATCTTTAAAGTTGATGAAAAATTGAGTGTAATATAACAATGAACTCAAGTTTTGAATTCTTGATTTCTGACACATTGATAAATTGTTTTGTGAGATGAGGTGAAAAAACCTAGACAGTATCAGAGAAAGAAGAGGCTAATGAGCTGATTTTGACATTAACTTAAAGCACCTGTTTGCAATGTTCAAGCATGATCCTGGCTTGCCAGCTAAAAGACATAAAAAGGAAGGGAAAAGCCTATACTGAAGAGAGGTGAGAGAAAAGCTTGTAGTGATAATGTTAAAGCAAGTCATGTTAATGTATACAGTGTAGACTTGGTGTTTCATATAGTCTGTTATTAGGAAAAGACTTATTTTTCCTTTTGAATCTTTTGTGATGCAACTTGCATGTGCTACATACAGTATGGCACAGCAGGTATGTTATAAGCTTTCCAAATTGACTTGGCTATGAGAAAAAATATGTTCTACTGAATGTTTGCTGTTTTGTTTGGAGTTAGAATAACATGAGTTTCTTGTGAGAGGTGGCAGGATGGGTTCTTGTTACTTATAGATTTGCTAGGGGTGAAAATTAAAGATGGTTTCAAGTCTCATATGCAAAGTAAGGCTCTCCTGAATGTCAGTGAGGTGGAAAAAGGGAGAACCTCTTTAGCACTTAGCCCCAAGATTATCTAAGGCAACAATTAACCAAAAGCATTCTGCCTCTTCCTTGCTTATATGAGTCAATACACTGGGAAAAAGGTGGCTGTACCCTGTGCTACTTTGGTGTCTTCTCTCTCAGCTTCTAGTTGTTGTCCTATTTCTTTTGCAGGCATGCACTACAAAAAACTTTGCTTTCATTTGCTTTCCTTTGCTTTCATAAGAAAACTTTTATGATGATCAAATCTATGCTACTAACAAACCTAGCGTTAGATGAAAATATAGCTGGCTGTATTAATAATGTTAAGGCATTATGTATGTTAAGTCCTTCATTGGTGTAGATGTGTTTTGTATGAAATGCTTTAATGTGATATGGTCCTCTAAATAACACAAGTACACAGAAGTCTGTCCTTGAAAGAAAATCGTAGTCTTAGGCTGTCAAGATTTCTGAGCATGGAGAATCTCAGCTACAGCACTTCATTATGCTAAAGCTCACTTGTTTGCATGTGCAATGAGTTGCTTCTCTGATTTTTGGATGAGGTAAATCTCATGCAAATCACTTTTTTTCAGTAGATATGAAGCCATCCAAAAATTTTAAATCAAAGATTTTTATTTTCTAATTAAAAATAAGTTTTAAGGCATATTAAGCAGAGAGATTGCGTTATGCAAAAAGCAGAAGTGAGCTGCATATTCCTGTGACTGACATATTGCAGGTATCACAATCATATTGCCCTGTGATAAGCAGTTCATGAACAGCAGCAAGAGAAGAACAAGAAGAACAAGACTTTATACCTAAGTCCAGCAAGGAGACTAGAAAGAAATCCAAGATACAAAGATAGGCAGGTGAGGTGGAGAGAAGGTTGTAGCAACTGCTGTTAGGCATATGTGCTGTCACTTTCCAGCAATTTCCAGTCATATTCAGAGTTATCCTAAATCTGGTGTTAGTATTCTTCTAAGATAATTCTAAAAGACATGTATGATATGTAGTAAAAATGATTAATGTCTTCCCAGTCTTATGCAGTTTATCCTCTTGCAAACTTCTCTTTCTCAAGCACTTTTTCTTTCAGCTGCTCCTTGTTTTTTCCCTATCATCTTCAACATTACTATGCCTTTAATAAAACCCAAGTAATACAAGTGCAGCAAGAACTGGAATGTCTTCCAAATCTCTATTTTGCTGCTAATAAATAGTGACCTACTGCTAATATGTAGAGGTCTTCTATGATAGAGTGACTGCATCAGTGGACAAGGGAAGAATTGCAGTGTAATCTACCTAGACTTCTGTAAAGCTTTTGGTACGGTCTCCCACAACGTTTTGGCCACTAAATTGGAGAGATATGGGTTTGACACATGAACTGTTAGATGGATAAGGGACTGGCTGGATGGCCATGTCCAAAGAGTTACAGTCAATGGCTCAATGTCTAAGTGGAAACCATTAACAAGTGGTGTCCTTCAAGAATCCATATTGGGACCAATACTATTTAATATCTTCATCACTGATATAGATGGTGGGATTGAGTGCCCCCTCAGCAAGTTTGCAGATGACATCAAGCTGAGCGGTGCAGTTGATTTGCTAGAGGGAAGGGATGCCATCCAGAGGAACCTTGACAGGCTTGGGTGTGGGCCCATATGAATCTCATTAAGTTCAACAAGGCGAAGTGCAAGATCCTGCACATGGATCAGGGAAATCCTCAGTATCAGTACAGGCTGAGGAATGAAGCGATTGAGAGCAGCCCTGCCAAGAAGGACTTGAGGATACTGGTGATGAAAAATTAGACCTGAGCCAGCAATATACGATGTGCTTGCAGCCCAATTGTATCCTGGGCTGTATAAAAAGAAGCGTGGCCAGCAGGTTAAGGGAGATGATTCTGCTCTTCTACCGTGCTCTGGTGAGACCCCACTGGGAGTACTGCATCCAGCTTTGGGGTCTCCAGCACAAGAAAGACATGGACCTATTAAACACCTTTCTTATAAAGAAAGGCTGAGAGAGTTGGGGTTCTTGAACTTGGAGAAGAGAAGGCTCCAGGGAGACTTTATTGTGGTCTTTCAATATATAAAGGAGGCTTATGAGAAAGATGGAGAGAGACTTTTTTTCCAGGGTCTGTTGTGACAGAACAAGGGGCAATGGTTTTAAACTGAAAGAGGGTAGGTTTAGATTGGACATAAGGAAGAAATTTTTTACGATGAAGGTGATGAGACACTGGAACATATTGCCCAGAGAAGTTGTGGATGCCCCATCCCTGGAAGTGTTCAAGGTCAGGTTGGACGGGGCTTTAAGCAATCTAATCTGTTGCCCATGACAAGAGGGTTGGACTAGATGATCTTTAAAAGTCCCTTCCTACCCAAACCATTCTATGATTCTATGAATATATTGTGTTACGTTAATTGTTCAGGTTTTTTTTTTCACTCTGAAAGTCAAGAGTCCATTAGCAGAAGCAGCCACTCAAAGCAAAGGTGCCTCATTTTTATCTTGGTGTTCTTTTACTTGCTACAAGTATATAGTATAGATCATCAGAACAAGCAAGTGGGATTGCAGACACAGATTTTTTTTTTTTGAAGATCAATTAAAATGGACAGTATTCAATAGGACTGATGTAATGTCTTCAAAGAGGAAAGCTTACTGATTTGTGTTCTGACAGTATTTTTTTCCTTCAGGAAACCAAAGAGGGATTGTCAGTTTCTGAGTCTCAGGAATTAAATACTGTTCTTCCTGGACTCCTGTAGATAGAAAAATGCAGATTAAAACAGCAGTGGCAAGGGAATTAGCTAAACATGTGCATTTATCCTGTTCACGCTCCGGAACTTCTTTGTAAATGAGACTAATTTTTATTACCAGAGCTTAGAGAATTTTCCTATGTGTAAATAGATTAAAACATGTTAGAACAGCTGTTAATACCCAGGCACATGCAGGCTAAACTCATTGCTAGTATCAATCCTATAAGTGGCCATTTGGTAAGATCCTTAAGAAAGGAGAAAGTTTGAGTAGTTTGCTTGGAAGAATGGCTTATACAAAGCAATGCATTTCTTCAAGGATTCACTTTAAATAGGTTTTCACCTTCTGAGCATTGAAACAAACAAAAGGAAGCCTCATGCACTTTTTTGTTCTATCAAAGTCTCAAGACCTCTTTATTCTCATTTTTAGAAAACTTAAAGAGTAGGATGTTCAGAAGCATATACACTAGAAGTTTCAACTCATTTGCTGTTGTTACTGTTAAGTTTTAAAGCTTCTAGGGCGAAATGAGAGAAATGGATGCCAGAATACAGTGAGCATGAAGATATTTAACAAGGCTAATTTTAGCCTAGGGAAGAATATCCCTTGGCTACTTTTGCAGTCAAATGTATTTTCATGTTTGTTGACTTGCTCAGTGGAAGATTGATTGTCTTCTCTATGGCTTCCCTTTTGTTCCTGAGGATGAAATGGTTGAAGAGGTGATCCCAACTTCCCTCACCACCGCTTAACCCTAAAGCACTCACCCAGCTGCTTTTTAGGGCTATGCTCCTATTGCTTCTTTTGCAATCTTTGGTTCTACCTTGCTCTTTTTTTTTAGGGCTATGCTCCTATTGCTTCTTTTACAATCTTTGGTTCTACCTTGCTCCTTTCTGCTTCTGTTTCTTTGGCCTTCATGGTTTCCTTTTCAGGTATCCAGAAAAATACAGATCCTTTCCATGTGTTATCTATTATGTCAGACTCCAGGGAAACTCAGCTGTGTGTCACAGCTCCAGCACAATATGCATACCTCTCCTGTGAGTCATGCTTCAGTTATTGTTACCAGCTACTGTAGAATTTACCTTGAACTCTCATGCTGAGGATACATATTTGGGGATTACTCTTTCTGCCATAATCTGTCAGTCCTAGCATCAGATCATCTAGGAAACAAAAGACTGGAAATAGGGAAACTTGACTTTGTTAGGAAATGGCCTCGTCAGTGTTTACAGTGTTTGTATGTAACTGCAATATATAATATAAGTAAGTCCTCCAGCAGAAAAG
>NW_009226304.1:9551-13949 GCF_000690835.1 Fulmarus glacialis | reverse complement strand
CTGTTTGATTTTTATTGTTTTTTTTATAGATGAACTCCCACATGACAGATCTCCACACAAAAAAATTATGGGAATGATATGGTCAGAAAATTTGTAATATGACCATCTATGAGACTGAGTCTCTGTTCATTGTTTTTCAGTTTAGAAGAGATAGAGCGTAGTCTGCCTAATGTGACCCAAGGTTACAATTGCCACAGAGCACGTGACAGAAAAGATGGTATGAAAGCAACTTTTCAGTTTGGCATTATGCTAGCAAAAATCTTAGGAATTCTAAATGCCTTTTTTTGGTTGATCTGAGAAAGTAAAAAAAACCCCACAAAACCCCAAAACCCAAACACCTCATACATGAATTAATACAATTTTTAAAGGCATGCCAACCGCTCTCCAAACACCTTACTTTACTTAAAGAAATCTCATAACCTTTCAAATAATTAGTTGGGAGGGGAGGGGGAGAAGAAGATAGAAACAAACATGTATCTTCACTAGTTTTATTTCTCTTTTAATATTTCCATGGTGTAAGTTGTTTTTTTTCTTGAAAAAAAAAAAAAAATCCACAAACAAACACATCAAAAACCAAAACAAAACCCCCAGCAAAACCTACAAGCATTAAATTACTTTTACTCATTAATATATGCTTGTTATGGTACTGACCTCTTTATTTTGGTTCGGCGTGCTTCTACTTTTCATTCTGAGGAGTCACTCGTACAGAGCCAGAGCAACTATAGACCTTTACTGATCATGGTACAGGATGTAATATGTCTATCGGTATAAAATCGGACAGCTCGAAGAGAATTGTTTAGTACATTTATGAAATCTGCAGACTAGGCTGTTTTAGTTCATAAAGCAATTCACATTCAGGACATGTTCCATGCATAGCTTGCCTGTTTACTTCTACTTTTTTGAGGGGAAAAAGGGTTATTTGATAGTTTGCCAGGGGAAACATTAAATTGGTGATGTTTAGGAGAATAATTGCTTGGTCTTGACTACAGAATTTTAAATTTTCCTTATGAATGTGCTCTTCAGAAGAGAAGAAAGGTATAATTCGTTGTTGCATTTATGATGAAGAGTTTATTGCAGAATGTGGTTTACAAGTTCAAATATTTGTAGAGCAAATAAAACTAAAATCCACAGCTGTGCCTGAAACCTTAAGACTACCTCCTTGGGCATTTCTAACAATGTAACTGCATTGAAGACTAGATTGGCACCTGAGCTTAAATGTGTGCAACTATTCTGAATCGCAGAGTTGTCCCTTTCTAAAGTGAAAAGGGAAGTGGTCACTCGGCAGTGAGGAACATGGTAACCACACACAGGTCTGTTCTTCTATGACAAACTGAGCAAATGTAACACATATCCAAAAGTAAATACTTTGGAAACAGTATGAAAAGTAAATATTTTGGAAACAATATGAGTTTTAAGCTATGTCTGAATAATTTATTGGTGGCAATAACCTTTTCATTTGGGACATCTCAGGAGTGTTTTTCTGAATAATTCCAATAAAAGTTTCTTCAAGATAACACCCAGTTGAAATAATTCAGCTATGGGTATATTTAGATGTTTTTGAAATTGGTTATAAGCATATCAAACTGCTTTTTCTTTTTTATGAAGTGGAAGATATAAATTTTCATTTCCCTTGACTCAATAAAAAATACATGCTTTAGATGACTATTTCTATGTCTAACAAATTTGAAGGATGATCTTAGTATGCGAAGAAAGAAGGATGAATGTCCTAACTTGCATATATTTATAACCGTACCAGACTGATCTTAGATATTTTCTTCTCTTAGAAACTAATAAGCAAGTTTTCATTGACTTTGGCAGGGCTTGATACTGTGTTACGACACTTTTTATTATGAGCATAACTTTTTTATTTATTGTGCACAGTTGATTAAATTTACTTAGTATGTTAATAATGCAAAAAGAGATTTTGCTTGTCTGTTTATTATAAAGTACTACCTCTTCTGAGAGGGAATTACAAAGGAGGTATCTGTGAAACATAGTAGAGGCAATATCTCTATCTTTTATTAGACTGACTGCTTAAATGAGGAAAAATAGAACAAGTTTTTAGGAAACTCGGAAATTTCTTTCAGAATCAACTAACATAGCAGAATCTTCCCTCCATTTTTGGCTTTTACCTGCCATCTGGTAATTCCCTTGTGACACCCATCACTGTTTTTTAAAATTTTTCAGTACTTTCTCAAGGTTATTTCCATTGCACACCTGCCATAAGTGTACAGCATAACAGTAGAATTGCACTGCTGACACCTGACAGTCTTCTGGATGTATGAACTCTAATCCAGGAGACAAGAATTTTTGCATGGTTTACAGATGCTCACAGACAAGACTAATACTTTTATGTAGCTGCTTGAATGAGAGATGAGTACTGTTAATCCTGAATTCTTCCGTGCCCTGTTAAGGCCGTTTTTGAAAGACTTTAGTCAACTATTTAAAATCATTATGAGAACTCTACTCTTCAGACAGTAGTTTTATTTCCTCTGGAGAAACCAAACTTGATCTTTTTAGTTACACTGTATTTGTAGCTTCTTTCTATAATATATATTTTATGTTTTCATTGCGGTGTCCTTTTTAAAAAGAGTTCGTGCAAGGAGCTCATCAAAAGTTTATTGAACTTTATCCTAAAGTGTGCTACCAGGAAAAGAGCGTATTGCCAAGAATTCCTGAAGCACACCTCAAAAGGCAATAAATTTTTTTTTTTTTTTTTTGGTTGAGTGGAATGAAGTTTCTTTTCTTGCTGTTCTTGACAGAGATTAAGAAAGAAGAGCATAAGATATTATCAGGTCAGGCTTTACCACTGCATACAATGGAGCAGCTGGAGGAGACAAAGATTAGTAGCTAGTGGTAAATTCATTTTCTGCATGAGCAGAAACATCTGTTCATTGCTGAGAAGTTCATTTGTCTAACCTTTCAAAAAATTTTAGTTATACATACCCACTTCTCAGCATGAAGCTGAGTTTGTGTATTGGAGGGGGAAGATTAAAGGTGTGGCTGCTTTTATTTATTACATTTTGTTTGCAAAAATGTAAGCTATATAGAAAGTATATTGCTGATGAGAAAGTACATATATGCCTCCATGTATGCCAGTCTAGTTACATCACACTTTGTACCTATGTTGTAGGCTTCTGGCCACGAGCCTGCTTGATTATGAGATCACAATTACTCCCTGTGGTGGGTTAACCTTGGGTGGCTGTCAGGTGCCCACCAAGCTGCTCTATCTCTCCCCATCCTCAGTGGGTGTGCTGGTTTTGTCTAGGATAGATTTAATTTCTTTCATAGTAGCTAGTATGGGGCTATGTTTTGGATTTGTGCTGGAAGCAGTGTTGATAACACAGGGATGTTTTTGTTACCGCTGAGCAGTGCTTACACAGAGTCAAGACCTTTTCTGCTTTCTCACACCATCTCACCAGTGAGTAAGCTGGGGGTGCACAAGAAGTTGGGAGGGGACACAGCTGGGACAGCTGACCCCAATGACCAAAGGGATATTCCATACCATATGACGTCATGCTCAGCATATAAAGCTGGGGGAAGAAGAAGGAAGAGGGGAATGTTCAGAGTTATTGCATTTTGTCTTCCCAGGTAACCGTTAAGTATGATGGAGCCCTGCTTTCCTGGAGATGGCTGAACACCTGTCTGCCAATGGGAAGTAGCGAATGAATTCCTTGTTTTGCTTTGCTTGCGTGCATGGCTTTTGCTTTACCTATTAAGCTGTCTTTATCTCAACCCACGAGTTTTCTCACTTTTACTCTTCTGGTTCCCTTCCCCATCCCACTGAGGGGGAGTGATTGAGCAGCTGTGTGGTGTTTAGTTGCCGGCTGGGGTTAAAACACAACAGTGGGACAGGAGGAGAAAATAAGGTGAAAAAACTTGGGTTGACATAAAGACAGTTTATTAAAGAAAAGCAAAGGCCGTGTGCAGAAACAAAGTTTTCCTGACACAGTTGGTGAGTAATCCAACCAGGGAAGGTGCCCCGCTGGACCTGTTGTTTGCAAACAGAGAAGGACTTTTGAGTGATGTGGTGGTTGGAGGCTGTCTTGGGCATAGCAATTGCAAAATGATAGTTTTACATTCTTGGAGAGGTAAGGAGGGAGGTCAGCAGAACTGCTACCTTGGACTTCTGTAGGGCAGACTTTGGCCTGTTTACGAGCCTGTTTGACAGAATCCCTTGGGAGGCAGTCCTGAAGGGCAAAGGAGTCCAGGAAGGCTGGACATTGGTCAAGAAGAAAAACCTAAACTCACAGGGGCAGGCCGTCCCCATGTGCTGAAAGACAAGCTGGTGGGGAAGAAAACTGTCCTGGCTGAATAGAGAGCTTTGGCTGGAATGCAGGGGTAAAAAAAGAGAGTTTATGGTCTTTGGAAGAAAGGGCAGCCAACTCGGGCGGACTA
>NW_009226304.1:8512-9489 GCF_000690835.1 Fulmarus glacialis | reverse complement strand
GAGAACTTAATCTGCCTACTGCCATAAAAGACAATAAAAAATATTTCTATAAATACATTAACAGCAAAAGGACGGCTTTATTGGATGCGGGGGGAAACACAGTGACAAAGCCTGAGGTACTTAATGCCTTCTTTGCCTCAGTCTTTAAGAGTAAGAGCAGTTCTTCTTGGGGTACTCGTCCCTTGAGCCAGAAGACAGGGAAGGGGAGCAGAATGAAGCCCCCATAATCCAAGGGGGAATGGTTTGTGACCAGCTACACCACTTAGACATACACAAGTCTATGGGGCTGGATGGAATTCACCCAAGGGTACTGAGGAAGCTAGCGGAAGTGCTCACCAAGACACTCTCCATCATTTATCAGCAGTCCTTGCTAATGGGGGAGGTCCCAGTTGACTGGTGGGTAGCAAATGTGATGCCCATCTACAAGAAAAGCCAGGAGGATCTGGTAACTACAGGCCTGTCAGCCTCACCTTGGTGCCAGGGAAGGTTATGGAGCACTTATGGATCATCTTGAGTGCCATCACACGGCACGTACAGGACAATCAGGTGATCAGGCCTAGTTAGTATGGGTTTATGAAAGGCAGTTCTTGCTTGACTAACCTGATCTCTTTCTATGACAAGGTGACCTGCTTAGTGGATGAGGGAAAGGCTGTGGATGTTCTCTACCTAGACTTTAGTAAAGATTTTGTCACCATTTCCCACAGCATTCTGCTGGAGAAACCCGCTGCTCATGGCTTGGATGGATATAGTCTTCAGTAAGTAAAAACTGGCTGGAAGGCTGAGCCCAGAGAGTTGTGGTGAATGGAGTTAAATCCAGTTGGCGGCCGGTCACGAGCGGTGTTCCCCAGGGCTCAGTTTTGGGGCCAGTCCTGTTCAATATCTTTATCAACAATCTGGATGAGGGGATCGAGTGCTCCCTCAATAAGTTTGCAGACGACACCAAGTTGGGCGGGAGTGTTGATCTGCTCGAGGGTAGG
>NW_009226304.1:0-8275 GCF_000690835.1 Fulmarus glacialis | reverse complement strand
AGTAAGGAAGTGATCATGCCCCTGTACTTGGTACTGGTGAGGTCGCACCTTGAATCCTGTGTTCAGTTTTGGGCCCCTCACTACAAGAAGGACATTGAGGTGCTGGAGAGTGTCCAGAGAAAGGCAACGAAGCTGGTGAAGGGTCTGGAGAACTAATCTTATGAGGAACGGCTGAAGGAACTGGGTTGTTTAGTCTGGAGAAGAGAAGGCTGAGGGGAGACCTCATCGCGCTCTACAACTACCTGAAAGGAGGTTGTAGTGAGGTGGGTGTTGGTCTCTTCTCCCAAGTAACAAGTAATAGGACGAGAAGAAATGGCCTCAAGTTGTGCCAGGGGAGGTTTAGATTGGATATTAGGAAAAATTTCTTCACCGAAAGATTTGTCAAGCATTGCAACAGACTGCCCAGGGAAGTGGTGGAGTCACCATCCCTGGAGGTATTTAAAAGATGTGTAGATGTGGCGCTTAGGGACATGGTTTAGTGGTGGACTTGGCATGCTAGATTAACAGTTGGACTTAATGATCTTAATCATCTTTTCCAACCTAAACGATTCTATAATTCTGTGAAAGAAAAACAAAAAAACCCCATTTATTCCCTACTTCCCATCCCAGCCAGTGTCTGGGAAGTAGGGTCTCAGTTGCTTTGGAAGACAAACACCTTAATAATGAATGCCCCCTCCCTTGCCCCACCTCCTTTCTCTTAGTTTTTAGTGCTGAGCATGACATCATAGGATATGGAATATCCCTTTAGTCAGTTTGTGTCAGCTGTCCTGGCTATGTCCCCTCCCAAACTCTTGTCCACCCCAACCCTACTGGCTGTTGGGGGTGGGGAGAGTTTGGAGAGACAGCCTTGATGCTGTGTGAGCATGGCTCAGCAGTAGCCAAAACATTGGTGTGTTATCAACACTGTTCGAGCTATAAATGCAAAGCACAGCACTATGAGGGCTGCTATGGGGAAAGTTAACTCCATCCCAGACAGCTCCAATAGACTCCCAAGCAGTCATTGACCATGGCTGTGTTTAGTCTTGACAGTGGCAGTAGCTGCTTGAAGTACAGATATATCTTGTTTTGGCCACTGTGGTGGTATGCAGAGTGGACCGTTTTTACCTGCAAAGTCTGTGGCTTACTGAAACAGATGCCCTTGATGAGCATTATTTTGCATGTAGTCCACTAAGTGATGATAACTTATAGGTTTGGTTTGAATTTTTTTTTCCTTCTCTCCTACACAGTACACTACCTAGAGTGGCTTATACACAAGAATGATTAATAATTTTCCTTTAGATTAAATTCATATTTTTCAAAGGAAAACATTTCGACAAGAATTTTTTTAACCATGCCATAAAAGTGAATCTGCTTGTATTATTCACATGCAGAAAAAAAGAATATGGATACTTGGGAGTGAGTCTTATTTTAAAATTCAGTAGTGAGTCTGGTACTGTTTATTTGCTATTCCTAATGGTGATTACAATTATGTTTTAAACAGAATACTCCTAAAATTAATGGTTTTCCAGGAAAGCATGAAATCCATTAATGATATTGGAAAAGAACAGACTTCCTATACTTTTCAATATACAGTACTCTAGGGATGACTTACAGTCCAATATCTTGCACTTAAGGACTAGAAGGGACTTTTAAATTGGTATTAAAATACCAGTGAAGTCAAAATGCCTCAGGAATGCGCTATGCTTAGCACTTAGTATGCAAGTTTGCCTGTTGTAAAGGTGTGTTGAAGATGAATTCTGAAACTATTCTGTAACCATTTAAAATTACTTCTTATTTTCTAATAAATATTTTTAGTAATTGCTAATAGAAGAGGCAGTATGCTTTGGAATAACTAAACCACAGTCAAATATCTAATTACCTTCTGTGAGATATTTCTAGAAATGGCAAATTTTGCCAAAATTTTCGCTTTTGTTTGGGAAATACAGGATATAACATAATGTGAACTCCTTTTAATTTTGTATTTGAATTAGTCTTGGTTTTACTTTTGGTGTATAAAAAGCTGCTTTGGTGAATCAATATCCACAGATGCTGATTATTCTGTCTTAAAAGTTAACCCTGAATTAAAAAACAAAAAAAAGAAAAAAAAAAAAGAAAAAAAAAAGAAAAAAAAAGAAAAATAAAGAAAAAAAAGAAAAAAAAAGAAAAAGAAAAAAAAAGAAAGTACATTTCATGGAAGCATTTGCCTTTGATAGCGTGAAATAACGATGAATTACTTCTACCTCTGCTTACATTTTTTTATAATTTACATCCTCTCATGTTCTCTCACACAAGCAGTGCTCTATAAAACAGAAGTGAAATGAAGGTTATCGGTATTATATGGCTACAGTTTGGGTGGGAAAAAAAAATAAAACCCCTACATTTCTAAGCCATTGATCAAATTATTCCTTGATTTACAGACTCACGGCCTTCCAAGGAGAGCTACAAATCTTGCTTTTACATGTGATTCTCTTATAAAACTTTGAGATGTGTAAAAGCTGTGTTGACACATTTGAACTAAGTACTGTAATTTTCCCCCTCACCGTATTAGCTTTCTCTGTTTTTTACTTTTTTTTTTTTTATAGAGAGTTAGTAACATGGTTTCTTTGTTTCTGTCTCTACCTTACCCTTGTTAATGCTGACAGGGACTGGGATCCAAACTTGTGGAAAAGGCTCTCCTTTTTCCTTCAGAAAAAATTTGTTTTACAGGTATTGGTGGCATTACTGCATGTGTATCTGAAGACAAAATTTGGCCTAGTGACTTGAGCTTGTTTGCATCAGGCCCAGCTGCAGAGTGCTGTATAGGGAATTGTTCATAGGACTAGGCAAATATTGTAATTGCTAGATTATAGACAAGAGCCCTGCAGCAACAGCACTGAACAAAGCAGTCTTGAGCTTTGCATATTTAGATTCTTCTGCTACTTGAATTCAGGCTTTGAGGGGATCTGCAGTTGTTTTCTTCTGGGACTGTTGAAGTTAGAATGCAAGATCTTAATTATGTGCAAGCCTCACCCAGCTTAGGATAATTTACTACTGCTTATTTTGGGCCATTCTCTTTGTTTTATGGAAGCACGCCTTCCAGTAGATTTCCTGCCCCAAATATTTCCTCCCCCTTTAAAATTCCTGTCTGATCATATGAACGTCTTTTGAAAGTACTGATCTATTCTGACCTTGATTCCTAAAATGCGTAAGTGTGGCGGATGTACAATCACTGCAATAAGGGTGTGACCAGTACAGTATCTCACTTAATAAATCATTGGATGATACATGAGAAAGCTGTTGGCTTCCCTACTGATACAGGTCAAGCCTGGAATCCTAAGAGGAGCATTCTCTGAAAGCTGCACTCTAAATATACCAAAAAGCATCTCAAAAGGTCAGAGAGATAGGAAGCAAGACAGTTTGAATGTCTGTGGCTAATATGATATGAGTGTTTTTTCATACATAATGCAGTTAGTTCACTACAACAGCCTTGTTTTGGCTCTTATGTTGAGAAAACTCTGTTACAGGACAGGACAAGATTAATGCAAAACCAGTCAACTAGATCACCCAGTTAACCTGGTAGGGAATGTTGTAACAAGCTACAGCAGCTTGAGGAAAGGGAACAAAAAAGCACCAGGGTGCTTAGATGGAGCCAGGAAATGTTTTTTTTACAAACCCAAATTAGATGTTAGAATGAAAAGCCACTTTAATATGCCAAGCAAATAGCTCATCAGAAGTCCTGAAGAGATGCAAGTGCCATCATTTTACACTTTCTAAGAGTTAGGAGGCTTTTATTGTAATAGGTATTCAGGCATTTAATTCCAGGAAAGGCTTCAGGGCTGTGAATGTTAAGACTTTCTTAAATAAACACACATCTGCTAATCCTTTCTTTCAAGAGACCACCAAAGATGAAAAAAGAGGATGTAATCTCTTCTTTGCAGCATTCTTGTGGTTATGGCATCTATCTAGGAAGAGGGAGGATCCAAAAAAATTTTTCTTTCTGTCTTCCATCTTGTAGTTTACATGTTATTTTAGGATGAAGTACTCTTGATCTTGTCTCATTGGAGCTGCTCTTTCACAGCATTTAAATCTTTTGGCCAGAGAGAATGAAGTTCTTTAATCCACTTCTGCTTGACCTTGGGCCAGCAATAGGAGTCCAGTGTCTTGAGAGTTGTTCTCATGCTTGTGAGTTTTCTCTACCTCTACCCTTCCTTTCATCTGGCCTTTCTAGCTAATCTTAGATTAATATCTTTGGTGTGTCATTGATGGTGCAACATCAGCACAGTTGATAAGTGTGTTTCGAGTCTATTGAATGAAGACTTGGAAGGTGGACTCCAGCCATTTGCATGGAGGGTAGGGAATGTGCTGGTAGTCTGCATCAGTCGGCATGGAGCTGTAGCACAGTTATCACTGCTAACTTCCTATGGCTTTCCATGCTTGCAGTGTGGAGTGCACACTGGACCGTAGAACATGCTTTCCTGACCTCTTAGTGTTCTCTCTGCTAGCAATAATTAGCCTTGTTTCTTTAGGTTGAGTGATAACAGGTTCTCGGACAAATATGCTGTCTTTGGTTGCAGCAAAAGATTTGTTAGCCTGCGGATTCTTAAATGGTACTGAAGTATGCAATTAATATAGAGCTGGAACTTTCTATCTTTACAACTTCCACTAAGTGTGAGCCGCAAACAGCAATGTACCCTGGGGTAATGGCTCAGTGACTTGCTCTCCTGCCTGAAGTAAGAAAGAACCTTTGAATGTTGAGGAGTAGGCATTTGGCCTGTGGTAGTTTTGGTTGACTCCAGCTTAAAAAAAAAAAAACAAAAAAACCCAAAAAAGTGTGAAGATTCTTCTTCCCCCAGATCTTTTTGAGTTCTGTCAGCTTGAGTAATGTTCCCCATTACATCAGTGTATCTTTAAGTCCTATCACAGAACTGTACATCTGAGGATATTTAAGTAGTCCAAAAGTAGGAAAGAAGAACATCTTCATTTATACAGTGTATCTAATGTCCCAGTCAAGCTCATGTCTTGTAGCTCAAACAAGTAAAACCCAAGCTTACCGCTATGATTTTTCCAGAAGTTTTTCACAATTGTGTGGAGCTGACCATTGCAATGTGAAAACTCTAAGGTAAGAATGTAAGTGTAGAGAAGTTGCTTCCAACTTGCACATTGTGCCTCCTGCAAATAAAATTTTAAAATCTGGTATTACTTTGGCCATTTTAATGTGCTAAGATATATTAGCAGATATAGTGAACACAGCATCATAACTGTTTTCAATTTTTAATCTTGAAGAACAATCAGGATGTATTATATATTTAACAATAATTATCCCAGTTGATATCCTTGAGCTAACAGAAATGTCTTGGAGGGAAATGGCTACAGGACAGAATGAACCTTTAGGGAAATTCATTATTTAAAATATAATCTAGTCTAGTGTGTACAGTGATAGGGCTTTGTAGCAGTCATAGACAGTCAATCTCTTTTGTTTCAGGAAGCCATTCAATAAATTACAGCACTCAGGGGACTGTTACTTATTTTCTTACAAGAGAAAATACAAATCAGCAGTGATGATTTCGTCCAAGATTCAGACAGAAGAAATACATATACATATATTTTGAAGCAGAAGCTTTCATTCTTGCTGATGCACTGAAAACTCTTTTTGAAATACATTATGAATGACCCATTAAATCATCGTTGTATATCCTGTGTAGTTTAGCTTAGAAGTGAACTGAAGATGAATAAGCTAATAAGTTTATACACATATATTAACTACAGGGTATAAGGAATAAAGAAAGATCTACATACATACTAATGACTTGTTTATTGCTTGATGGACAATCCTGTTAGATGAAGGGGGGGGGGGGAAAGTAGTCAACTGTTCCCTTTTCTTCTAGTTTTCTCCAAGGAATATATATGATCATAAAGCAAACGCTCAAACATTGCAAAAAACCCCAGCTTACTTAACAAACCAAATTCAAAGTTTTACACTCCAGGGAGTAAAGATAGCTTAAAGACAATGCTTTAATAAAATTTCTCAGACTGGGGAAGGGAGAGTAGCTTATTGGACATTGAAGTACATATGGAGACAACCTGTAATGTACTTTGCAAGAGCTGAAGAAGGGCTTCCACGTTACATGGAAAAAGTTTAAACAATCTTTCAGTGAAAAAAAAACGGATTTGGTTGTTGGTTTTTTTCCCCTCTGCATTTTAAAAAAAATAATCCCCCAAAGCACACCGCAATTCAGTTAAAACCACCAGAATTTGCTAAGAATTAAAGATATAGCAAGTTTAATGTACCTGAAATTCCAGAAAGAATGGATTTTGGAAACTGGCTTTATGACTTTTTCTTAAGTTGCTTCTTGTATTTTGCCAGTTTTTGAAACTTTTGACCCATTTTCTCATAAAGCAGTGTCAAAGGTACCAGTAAAACAATCTCATGAGCAGTGCATCTTTATAAAGCAGCATTCCCTAACTGCTGGACACTAACAGCTAGTTAATATTCATCACTGTAACTTATGGGCAGTAGTTGAGAGGTGTGTCAACAGAATCAAGTTTTATTCAGCTAATGGTTTTTGCACTGGTTTTAAAACTTGATTTAAGTTTTCTTTGTTAGCTGGAAAATCATGGTTTGGCAATGTGTGAGTCTGTGCAGAGCTGCAGAAATTGCTTCCTTTAAATGAGAATCTAAGTTGATAGCTGTTTAATCAAAATGAAACTGAGGTGGTCAAAACATCTCCTGGTCTATAGTGGTTTCCCAAATGTTGGAAAGTTAAGTTAAATTTTCAGAAAAATGTATGCTTTCCATAGTATAAAGTCTGTGCTGTTAGAAACTTTGTCTTGAGACTTGTTTAAAAATAATGGTTACTACAGAGTGGAAGACCGTTTGGATGTTTATCTTGGCTTGGTTTAAGTGGACTTGGACTTAAGTGCAAGCTGAATGGAAATAAGCCATTCTAAATTTAAATGTGAATCTGTGTAGGAATTTAAGTTAAACAACTGCCACTTTTGAGAGTAGTATTTAGAAACTTCTGTCTTCTTCCTTTCGGTTCCCATTCTCCCTGCACATGCAGCCATTTGAGACATTTTCCTACTGTGATCCCTGTCATTATTATTTCTTTTTTTAAGTGCAGCTGATGCTTGTACTTGTGGGTGAGCTATGATGACATTACATGATAGGCAGCAAAATCTTTAGATCTACAAACTGAATTGCAGATCTCTACTTATATTGATACTGCTCTATTCCTCCAAGTAGACAGTGTCACACTTGCTGCAATCATGTTGGCAAACTCCTGGTACTGGAAGGACATACAGTTAAATAGAGGCCCATAAATTAAATGCTTAATCTTTCTAACAATGTCTGGAGAATTACCCTCATCTTATGCACAAGTATCACAGTTTGCTCTTCTCCCAAGTGAATCTTGTCTTAACAGAGGTGTTAATGTGATGTTGTTATGCAAACCTAATGCATTTGCTGCCCATTTCCACAGCCATGTGCAGGTGCATCAAGGAGTGCATATATTTCCCAATACACACCATTTATGCTGTGGTATATATAAAAAGAAGCTCTTTATTTACTGCCCATTATGGGCCCCAGTCAGATATCAGTGGCCCATTGGTCTTATCTTGAGACAATTCCTACCCCAGAATTTGTAGACTATAAAGCTACAAAACAGAGCTGCTCTACTCAGCACATTGTGGATTTTACATGTGCAGAAAACACTCATGACTTTAATTGTGTGATTAAATTTCACAGAAAGAGCCCTTCACAAGACTGAGAAACAAACATTTCTGACACCCAGACTCTCACTGCTGCTAGCAGCTTTTTTTGTTTGCCTATTAGTGACAGCTTCCAAATGTTGATGCTTGTATTCACTGACTTATCCCTGTTTACCCACTCTCCCACCTTTCTCATCTTTCACATACCAAATATTTCACTTTCTAGTGAAATGGACATGAAACAATTGCAATACAGAAGTAAGATCATTGCCAGGCAGTTTGTTTTATGTGTTTATTTTGTGAATGGCATGTACGGTTACTGTGTAAAGGTTTACTGTCGATTCTCTGGCTCCCTCCTTGTTATTCTTCCTGCTTTGATTTTTTCCTGCTACTAGTAGCCACACGTCTTTGAATTTTCTCAGATTTATAATTGTCTGTCCATGCCACTTGGAGCAAACTGCTCTGAGAAGAAAGGAGGTGTGATATACCTTTGTACGCTCAGGAGGTGCCAGCGCACTGTTTTGACAGACCCAATAACAACATCCTGAGGAATGTCTCCTGACTATCTATGCGACCCTAGTAGGCAACTCAAGAAGAGTACAAGGATCTT
>NW_009226303.1:20271-28304 GCF_000690835.1 Fulmarus glacialis | reverse complement strand
CTCTCTTTTCTCCTCCCTCTTTTCTCTCTCTCCTTTCTTCTGATTTCTGTGTACTTTATTCTCAAGAACAAAAATTAAATAACCTTCTCTTACCCAAACAAATTCCAGCTAGTCCCCAAAGACAATCAAGGTAATTTTTATCAACAGTATTTTCATGATCTGAATGATCCTTCAGCCATTCAAAACATCAGATTAATGTACACAATAATTTATCCTAAGTTAGTATAAATAAACCCCTAAATAAAAAGCTTCAATCAATACTTTACAGAGTGAAAAAACATTTTATAGATCTGGGAGAGAGAAAGAAACATCAGGATAAACCTAAACTGAAGCAGTCTTGTACAAAAAGAAATGATACATCAGCAAAAAAGAAATAATGCATTTTACAGAATTAAGGTTAACAAAGGCAAGCCAATGAAAGTTTCTGAGAGTTAGGGAAGGAAATGTGACTTAAGGTCTATAGACAATTGCCAATGAAGACAAACAGCATATGGGAAGGGTTTGCCAAATGAATAAATGCAGGTGACAAAGTTAAAAGTGGAGAGGAGATTGAGTTGATGGGGACGTATGACCTGTGGAGTGAGTAGAGAAGCATGCACTAGACTGTGCAGATTAACACTGCGCAGGAAAAAAAGAAGTAAAAAGAAATGTAATTTGAGGTGGTCATTAGTCTATATTCAAGATGTCCATAGTGGTGCAACTGGAAAAGAACAGGCCGAAACTGAAGATATCTGAGGTAGCCTGAAGGAGAGAGTTAATCAACCAAGGTGGCTTTCGAATTAAAGCTGGTTAATGGGTTGAAACACTAAGACTGTGGGCATTAAATACACTCAGAGACTCACGAATTAGAAATAATTTAGAATTTTCAGATAAACAGCAAATAAATTTGGGAATACTAATGTAATTTTTAAGTAGTTTACTTTGAAGATCCTGTCTGAGATTTTAAAAACTGTTTAAGTTAATTGATGTTGTTATTTTAAGGAAAGGGAGGTAAAATTACCTATGTTTCCAGTGTCACTTGAAATTCTAATAGTATTTGTGGCAAGAACCATAGAATTTATGAGATACAAGAATGAAATTTCAGCTGGTTGTGTTGTTAAAGTGGTGTGGCTCGGTATCAGGGCTCTGGCTATGTGCACACCTGCTGCACTTAGGACATTAATTCCCCACAAATTCATTAGCTAGGTGGTCCACAAATTCATTAGCTAGCATCTGCATAGACAAGATAGTGGACTGCTGGATGATGGACTGCCCTGAGAGAAGGCTGAAGTGCTAGCTGCCTTTGCAACAAAGCATTGGATTAACTGGTGCAGGAGCTCTCCAGGTGGGAATTTTGGACTGCCCTGAAGAATCCCTCAGGCAGCACCTGCAGTGCCTAAACTAAATTATACATTTCAGTGTGTTGATTAAAATCCTGGGGAAGAAGTTGGACCTTCTGGGAACTCCCAAGGAGGTTACTACTGCACAACTGACCAAATCCTACATAAATAAAACACTTGTAAATAGTCAGAAACTGTTCTTCCAGATTGCAGATGTGGTCAAGTAGGACAGTCTTTTGTATACAGTTGGCATAGTTAGCTGTTTTGTATGCGGTTTAAGACAATAGCAATGGGACAGATTATGCCTGAGCTGGAGTGGTCATGTAGGAGCACAAACCAGATGGTTATGAGAACTTGAGAACTAAGCAGAACAGCAGCATGGGGAATCTCACCCAATCCAGATGAAGACATCATTGCAATGACTCTTGTAAGACAGACTCTTCTCACCTTCTAGACAGCGACTGAGCACCTTGCTCAAAGTATTGGATTTCTTGTGTAAGCATTACCCTATTGCAAGAGCTCAAAAATTCAGAATTTTTTAACAAATGTTCTGTGATTGTCCGAGCAGCAACTTCTAATTAAAACGAGGTAAAAAAGAACAGATCCATGTACCTGTATTTTCTTCTGAGTATAACAAACAGTATGGCTGAAAAAGACAGATTGCTCCACCCCTCAAGTCCAAAGCAAATTGGAATTATCACCTTTCAAATCCTGTTCCATAGCTGATTTGTTTCTCTCCTAAAAGGGATAGCTTGATATTCAAGCTCTTCTAACTGATTATGTTAGAACTATTATTTGAATAATCAGTTGAAACCTTTACATGTAAGTATTATTACTGCTATTATTGTTAATGTGTCAAAAACAAATACTGTAATGATGAAATCAGTGTGTAATAAGGTATTTGTGAATGAATTTGTATTGGCACCACTGGGTATTTTAGACTCTAAGACTAAATTAATTCGCTTTAAGATTTTTCATCTGTGATGCACAAGTCAGATGGAATATTCACAATGTATATAGCAATATTTTGTAGCTTGTGTTTTTAAAATATAATTCCTTAAATTATTCCAATGCACTTATCCTGATGATGATGACTGTTTTCTTTGAAAAGAACTAGGACTCTGAGGAGAAGATGATGCTAATAATTCTGACAAAATTCTTTTTCGACCTCTGGAGCTGTAAAAGATCCTCAGGCAAATATTCTTACTGTTACAGTATCATGTTAAATTGTTTAACAAGAAAAGATAAAATCTACATAAAGACACCTGGATGTAATAAACTATCCTCAGGGTAGAAAAAGGGTGAGAAGAATGCTTTATGTCTCTCTGCTGTCATAAAACGGTAGGGAGATCAACACATTTGGTGGTTTGAAGAATCTGCCTGTCAGTGGCATATGCATGTCCGATGTCAAGAGGAAGTGGCTGGAATAGTCCTTCCTACACACTATTCGAGCTATGCTCTTGAGTTATGACTTTCTCCTTAGTTTGACCCTGAATTTTCATAGGCATTGAAATGACAATCATTACTTCAAATCCTAGACATCATTACTTTAAGCTGTAGACCTGCAAAACTTTTCAATGGTAGAACACTCTGCTTTACCAGTAGTATACGAATAGTACATTTTGTCACACTGTAGTATACTACCTTCTTGTTTTGGTTTGGTTTTTTTTTTTCCCCCATGGGTAAATAAAATGCAGTTAAATTGAATTTTAAAATATGTTTGTACCTTATGTAATAGTTGAGCTGTTCAGTCTTATGGATATCCCATTAAAGACTTCTGCCATTAAAAAACATAAAATGTGTTGATGTCTTTATTAGGCAAAACCATTTTGACAAACTGAAATTATCTTTTCTAAAGTGTTACTGCAATATTAATTCTCAAATGAATAAGCCAAGTAGAAAACATAGTATATTCATTTGATAGGAGTAGGAAGCTAAATATTAAGTGGATTTAATGGATTTGAATATAAATAGGAATTCCAAACTTTCTACAAGTATTTAACAAAGTATTTGAAAGGAAGAATATGATGGCTAGTATGTCTTTTAATTAATTCAAGGGTAAAGATAATTTTTATTATGTGCCACAATTTGATAATAATGTTAGTAATAATCTTATAGCTCATTTCTTAAACAATCCAGTCTGTGTAGAATAGCAATAAAGTTTTCTGTTTCTTAAATGTAGGTGAATTACAAAAATACTTCTGCAACTGAGGTTCAATTCATCCCTGCTTCTCATCTTGAGGATACCTAGGATGAGAGCTTTCTAAGCACAGTTATTTCTGGCACCATCCAAGAAACTACCAACAGCATGTGACATCAAGACCAAGGAAAATAACCTCTTTTTTTGCCACCTGTCAGTACTCCTCTCCTAAAGTTCCCCTTTTAATCACTCCTCCTCTCCCTCTACTAACTTATGAGATTTTTGGGGGGACATTTCAATAAACTTTGAGACGTCTTATTTTACAATGAAAGGCTTCTCAGCTAAAAATCATGATTCTACATTGTAACTTAAAAGAAAGCATGCAAAAAATTTAGTATATTAGTGGAGCTATAGATGTAATTGATTTTCATCAGATTTATTAAAGGTCTTGAAATTCAGACAATTTCAGGCAGAAATGAAAAATATTTTCATTTTCCAAATGAAATTAAAACCTGGAAATATTTTGGTTTGGATATAATTAAAAGTTTTTGTCTCAAAACGAGGTATTTTTAAAAATTTTTTCATTTTCTTGTTTTTAATTCTAGCAAAAATTCAATTTAAGAAGATCTGTAAATGAAGCAATGGTTCAAAATGAAAAACAAAAATGTTGAGAAAATATTAAAATAAACATTTAAACTGTTTTATTTTCTAATTTTTCTTTATTAAATTATTATTAGAAATGGCATGATTTCACAAGCTTTTAATAATCTCATCTATATATTTAGTGACACAGTTAAAAATTCTACATGGAAAATACTGTAGTTTTCACTACTTAATAGATTAAAGTGTTTCTCTTCCTAATACCCTATTAGAAAGTAATTTCTTAGGATCAAGCAAAAGATTTAACAAATATATTTCATATCTAAACAATGTAAAATGCATCTAGGTGTAAAATCATTTTACTGCTAGATCAGCATGGCTTGTCCTTACTCAAGCATATAGACATATTGATTGTTTACTATACATAAGAAGCATTAGTTGATCAAGTAATAATAGCATCTAAAATATTGAATTAAATAACCATTAATGAGAGTGACTATTACTAAGGCACATATACATAATTTTACCCACATGCCTAGTTATATGGCCATTTTTTTCAAAAATAGTTATTACTAGTTTTAGCACTATTATTAACTTAGTGACATATCCATGAGCACAGACAGAATCTATTCCATTCTATTTCTATTTTTGTATCACCTTCATAACTGTAATAATGAGCAGCTTTCAGTGATGTATAAAGTATTATTAGTAATATTTTTCCTGTGAGTTTTGCTCTCTCTCTCTCTCATCCTAGGTAATGATTATTGTGATATAAGATTTTTTGTAGAATAAAATTTAATACATCCTTGACTAATTATGCATCAAATGACCATTTAGCTGTTTAACTCCTGTAGACCTTTGCAGCATTGACTCATAGCAAGCATTGGGATGTCAGCTATTTTTAATGTTATGAGTAGTTGTCTTATCACTGCAAAATTCATTGATCACCTTTTCTAGTACAGCAACCACAACAGTAGCCTTTATTAATCCTCTTTTTCAGCTGGACTGTTTGTTATCTTAGTAAGAACTGCTAACAAAATATTAGAAATAACCCAAGGGTTTGTGGAAAGAGTTCTGTATGAACCCAGACTAAAGACACTTAAAACCTGGCAAGCAAATATATCACATATACATATACACCAGCTGCAAGGCTTTTGATCCACTCATGCACTAATTATTCCTTTTGTGTTTGCTTCTCAATTCACACACATTTTAAAAAACAAACGAGAAAAAACAATTAAAAGTTTGAGATTAAGTTGACTTTGTATTATCAAAAATGTACATCTGAGAAAAATGCACAGAAGTCTGAATGTCTCAGTGTTGTACAATAACCTTAAAACAGCAATAATAGCATTTAAATGCTGATGTCATTAACGAGCACCACAAAAGGCAAATAAAATTCTGAGTATCCAACATTGACTTTTTTGAACAAGGTATACTTAATATCAAGAAGTAGAAGCATACTGCACCTTTAAAAAAACCCATATTTATTATCTCCTAGAGAAATGGCAGAACAGGCTTATATGAAGTATTATGGAATATATAATTCTTTTAATTAATTTCACAAATGAGATTACATTCCAGCTTCACTCTGTTCCCCCCCCCCAACATTCAGTACTTTGTAATTACTATGAATAAGATTTATAAAAGGATTTAATCGCCTATCTCCTTTTGAAATCTCAGCCTTGCCGTGAGTCTGTAAATCACAACCATCGGGCTTAACGACATCTTCAGGGGTAATCATATGCAAGAATGGAGGTGAATGAATGGAAGCACCCTCTGTATAAGCTGAGGCGGCACCCTGCTTCAAAGGCACCCCTCTGAACACCAGTATCAGCTTCCCAGTCATTCTGAAGTAAAAGCCAGGTAGTCCAACTCACTGGTATGTGTTCTGTCACAAATGCAACTACAGCAAAAAAGCATTTTATATTTTGGGACTGAAAGTGTCCAGACACCTTGATTGCTAGCAGAACTTTAACTGCCTCCTTATGCCTGGGGAAACCAAACCATGAAGTAAGTATTCCTTCAGTAGTTCACAGTAAAAATCATAAAAGAAACGTTGCCTTGCATAAATTGAAGAGTTAGTTTGGAAACCTGCTGTGAGAATGCCCTAAGCTAGCCAAAGCACTGAGGGGGACCTGCCTAGGACCTTCCTTAGAGCAAGTTCTCTCTAAAGGTGAAAACAGCTAAGAGAGCAAATATAAGATCATGGTCTTAGAAATTGCTTCTTTTTTAGGGAAAAAAACCCAAACACACAACATATATTTTGTTTGAAACATGTATGTTGCACTACATTTGAAAGCCAGAACATTCATTAAGCATGTGAAAAGAGGCAGCTACACCCAGGTATATGTCTTTCCTTCAGCACGAGGCAGTGTTTAGAGTAAACAGGAACAAGAGACATGCTTTTATCTTAATCAAATTAAAATTAAGAGAGTTCCTCCAGGTACCTAGGCAAATGCTTGCAAAGCTGTAACTTGGTGGCATGTTGACGCTCATTAGGGCGGCTGTTAGCTCTCGTTCTTAAAATTCCAAGCTGCAAAGGTGCTGAAGAAATGTTTGACTAACACAGGGTTTGATTATAAAAATGTATTTTTCTTTCAGTAGACCTGGAGCTATTAGTGCAAAGACACAGTTAAGTGGACCTGAAGGTATACTTAGGAATGATGCCGGAAATTTTATAATCCTGAAAGTATTGAAAGCCAAAGGTAAATTCCTGAATATTGTTTTTGATTACCTAGAAAAATGTCTTTGCAGAAAACAAAATTAATGTGTGACTAGAGAGTGGTTTTGCACAGAGCATTAGCTTTTAGTGTACTTACTTATGCTGGGTCAGAATCTGTCTGACCATCTTCTGGATGCAGAAGTTGTACAGCAAAAATGGACAGAAAAGCAAGTCAAATATTTTCTCTCTGTGAAACCCAGACAGGTAACAGACAAAACCGAAGTCTAGGCAAAACAGCAACTTGCACCTTCCTTCCTTATTGTGCCACATTTACCTTCATTATGGGGTAAGGAGTGTGGGTATGGAGATTATGGGGGGTTCAGTGCTTTGTGTATGTAAACAGAATCAAATTATGAGTTCTGCTTCATGTGTCCCATCACTTTTTACTTAATTACTTGGACACACATTTGTGTAAATTTTATAAAGACATTTACAGACCACTGAACTGTATCCAACCAGAGGAGGCAGCACAACTCTACAAAATTTGTTACATCTCAGCCTCTTTTTTGTACAAACCCAATCTGTGTAAACATTAACAAAGTCTGTAAAAGTTTTTGCATTTTCCACCATAGGGATATGAAATGTGAACAACAATGTTTTCTGTTTCTCTCATGGCAACAGTCCAGGCACTGCTGATGAAGCAAGTGCAGCAAAAAACCCCAATCCACAAACCAACCAAAACAAACAAACAAACAAACAACCCCACCAGGTTTTGTCCTTCCAGTCTACAGTAACAAGCAAGGGTAGTCACTTCATTTCATCCTATATATTAGGTTCTACCTTAGGGCAAAAGGAGTAGTATAGCAAATTGTGAAACAGTTGGGGTTTTCAGCTTTGTTCTGTTCAAAGGCTTCCTTATTCCCATTTGAGGATAAAGATATCCTCAAAATTTATTTTCTTACTTGAAACTTCAATGATACAACTTCTTTCTAAGACCAAAGACTCAACATATTATTTATACCCAAACAAAGGTACCTTTTTTCCTGATCCTCTCATAAATTATAAATTTCTTTTTTTTTATTTACCCATATATTTAATTTTTGTCTTTACTTCATGTTCATTATCATAACCCAAAATTTAATTCAGTTACTCACTACTATCTCTGACTACTCTTCCTGTGCTACTATTCCTTGTGTTTGCTCAAGTTTGAGCTGTAAACAAGTGTCCAAGCAAAATGCTCATTTTCTTCCAGGCTGCTAGTCCCCTCATCTTCTACTACACATTACCCATTATTCTGATGAAAAATTCC
>NW_009226303.1:9096-20240 GCF_000690835.1 Fulmarus glacialis | reverse complement strand
GCATTCCTGTCATCCTCTACCTTTAAGCAGTACATAACTCTCCTGCTGTTTGTCCACTGTAAGGCTGCTTCTTTTTTTGATTTCTTTCTTTATTTTTTTCCCTCTGAACATGAAGCATAATATTGACTGAGGTTTATTATATGTACCCATATTTATTAGATTTCATTAACTCCTGCATTAAACTCAGTGTGTCTTTCTGTCTCAGGTAACATTTCTTATTTTGGTCTATTAGCCGTATGTCTCCTGTACTAAAAAGCCATTCACACTTTATATGCTTCAGACCAGACAACATCCTTTAGTTTGCTTTAGAAAAACTAAGTGTAGAACTCCAATTAGTGATTTATTCCAAATCCTTATCTGGGCTTCTTTCAGCCTTCCTTTTCAGCCTAAAGAAAAGACCAATAATATATCAAAAGCCTGGTTCAATAAAATAACAACAGGAAAATTAGGGGAAGGGAAGAAAAGATTTTGGGGTTTTAAAGGCTTCACTAGATATCCAGAACTAGTTATTTTGAGAATGACCATGACCACACACATGATAATTCAAGAAAAATAGCTTCATGGTATGCACAAACTTGTAAGTCAATCAAGAAGTAATGCTTTCACTGCATCTTTGGTCCAATATTAGACATGGTTTTGTTGTGTTCAAAGAAGTGTATTGTCACTTGTACAAATCAGTGTGATATCTATCCCCCACAAAGAGGTTGGGGGAGCCTGGGGTTTTTTGTTTGTTTGGGGGGTTGTGTGTGTGTTTTGTTTTGTTTTGTTTTGCCTGAAATATCTAATGCTTTTGCAAGCATGTTCCTTGTGGAAGACAGAAGGAGAGGATAGAGCATAAAACGGGGAGGGGGGGGGGAAGCAGCTAAGCAATAGGAGAGTTGGGCAATTACTGTAACTACTGTAGCATGTTATCCTATTACTGCTAAATACAAAAGTTTCTGAGCTTTTGCTTCCAAAATGTCATGTCAGACAAGACCTGGATTACAGCTAAAATTTTTTAATCTTCAGAGTAGAGAAGTCCAACATTTTTATAATAGGATGTGAGCAGTGATATTCTATTGTCAATGACAATGCTTCAGCTTTTCAGTTAACTTTGGCACTAGATGCATTTTGTATCTGACATTTGGTGTAGTGAGTTATTTACACTTCATCTTCAAGAAATGATTGTTAACAATATATTTCTATGAGATCATGTTTTAAACAGTGCTTATAATCAATTCATATAGTTAGGGGATATATGGGAGATAAGGATATAAAGCAATTTGTAACCCGTACTCCTGCCATATTTGATGTTTTGCAGGAACTCCTTAACTAAATAAGGGCAAATAAGACCAGTACTAGAGATGAAAACCCTCAAGGGCATCCCAAGCACTGCTTTCTAGTATTTGCTCTGAATCATTCACAGTGTGATCTAACAGAGTTTCAATACTGGAAGGCAAGAGTTTCACAGACTGTTGAAGTCAACAGAGAGCCAAAACATTGATGGACAAAGATCAGTAGGTCTTTGTAGCAAAATCATTAGCCCTAACATATTGGCTAAGTTTGAAATTGTATGTTTACATTCTCTCTACTTACATGCCCTGCCTAGTAACAATTAGACACAGCGGGGCAAATTCTATCATGTTATTGAAGACACCTGTCAAAGGTGTATCAAATCAAAGTAAAATGTGTCTGAGAGAAAGTATAAACAGGAAGAAAAATATACATTGGTGATTAGGACCATCACAACAGAACTCGAGGAGAATAATTAATTCTTCTATTCTTCCACACACTGTTGAAAGTCTCTGAAGGAGTTTTAAAGGCAGAGGGAGTTACAGCAAGACAGAAAGGGTGAAGAGAGCTGTTCACCCCTACATGGCAATACTAGTATGGAAGCTTTTTGTGTGAACTGCATCATCCATAAGCCCCTGCTGAGACTGAATCCTAACTGGGACAAAAGCACAGCACAAGGAAGCTGATATTGCTAAAATACGTGCTAGATCACTTTCTCCCTCTTTCCTTTATGGTTTAAGGAGTGAACTGCAAGCATATAATGTTCCCAGTATGCAGCACTTTTATAATGCGAACAAAATTTCCTTAAAAACTACAAAGTAGCTCCTGAGCATATGTTGTTATCAACAAAGTATTTGACAATAGACAAGAATAACAATAGAAAATACATTTTTGGGTAACATTCCTGTAGATTCATTGAAGGTTGATTGTGAAACTACAGTACCTCTTAGTAAGCCAAATCACAAAGAAACCATGAAATCAAAGGCACAGCTGTGAAACATGTAATCACTTGTTAAAATCGAAAAAGTAAATCATGCTCGGAGAAGAACATTTTGCACTATAAAGGCACCAACCATCAACTACAAATAGGGAAGCAAAACGGCATTCTCTTCTGTTTCCAAACAATACTCATGCACAGGGGCCTGAGATCTGAAAAGATTTACAGCTTCCCTTTCTATGTCAAAAGTACTATGTTTTCACGCAAAGTACAGATTAAAAATAGTATGTGGATAATGGCTGGAAGATTTTAACAGTGAGATGCTGTGATGTATTTCCCCCCACACCCAAGATGAGCAACCTGGTCGTATAGAGATATATCTTCTGAACTACCAGAGGATAAGAAGTAGTTATAAGGAAAAAAAGGTAATGGAAAAGATTTATGAGTTTTGTTGCTCACAAATGTCAGTGTAAAAGTTCATGAGGACCAGTTAGTACATACCTGAATGTGATTATTTTTTCCAGATTGAAGTGACTCATATATCAAAACCAAAATAAATGACACCTAATAAAAGAGACACCCTCCCCTTCCTTTGTTTCTTCTTCTTTCCTTTCTTCATTTTTCTTCTCTTTTCTTTCTTCTTTAAAAAAGTCTGTAAAAGACAGATATATTGAAGTATATTCAAAAATCTTCATCATTGATTATGTCATTCAGGGAGAAGAGCATTCCAAATCAAATGGATCACTGCAAAGGTTGAAAACACCCCAAAACAAGCAGAACATGAGTATGGATCACTGAAAAATGGTAGACTATGCTGCCACCCAAAGGCTCTATTGAATAAATTGGTTGCTTTTATAATATACTAAGTTTCCAGGTGGAATAAAGATTTAGTTAGTTATTCCTTGGTTGGTAGTTACCATGACTGATGTGTCAGCATCAGTAATTTTGTTAAAGATTTTGTGTGCTTTATTTTAGTTGTGAAGTGGCTTGTGGCTCTTTTGAAATAATAATTTTTTAAATTATTAAAACCCACTTTCATATTTCTCTTTGACTTTTGTCAGCTAATGTTTTTTATTAAGGTGCTCTCTGCCTTGGATTCAATAACAGGGTTTTCACATTATATAACTTTATCTTTTCACCAAGCAAAGAGTATAAAATGGTAGCCATTTGAGTTGAACTAGTTGTATCATCTTGGAAATAGGAATGTATATCTTCTTAGTTCTCTCTCATTTGTACAGAATGATTGATGTGCATCCCCCTTGATAACTTACAAACAGTTCATCTCCTTATTTTTTTATGGGTGTTTTCTTGTCCACAACATATGCATGTCTAATTTGCCTAAGTGTGACATATGGCTTTCCAGAACACTCGTTTTGTCTGGAAGCTTATGTGTTGTAGACAGATTTGGAAATCCTGCTCCAATCTTTCTTCTACTGTGTCATTGAGTGATTGTGTGCTGTATAATTTGACAACCTCCTCTATCAGCTCATCAGCATAACCTGCAACATGCATAATAATTACAGCTTCATTTCAGGAAAGACATGAGAAAGGGTCAGAAATGTGTCAATCTGTCTAACTCCTTCTTCTACCACATCTGTTCTAGTTAGTAGTTGGACAGAGTGGGACTGCCTTATAAAATAATAATGCATTTTTAAAACTGGGGTAATCTTTTATGCTGTCACAGTGCTCATTCACTGTTATTCTATAACCTGTCTTTTTCAGGATTTCCTTATAAAATGTGATATTTTAATAATATTATATGAAAATCATTATGACCACATTACCATAGACACAGAGTCATCCTCCACGAAGGCTTGAATTATATCAATACAGGATAAAAAGTTCGGTGTAAAATTTCTGCATTTAGCATTATTTAGTGGGCAACAGTTAATGTTAATATTCCTGTCATAAATGATTTGCATGTTTTTAAAGTTTGTTATAGACATCTGCTATGTTATAAATGTATAACCAGAGGTATATACGTAGGTGGGTAAAAAACGCAATAATTTTATTCACCTTCTGGAGGATATAACAATTGATTTCATGAAATGTCTCTAGCAAGTTTGTTAACTTTTTTGTGAATGTGACTTTGATATCAATTATTCCCTCTAAAGGTTTTGTGTAAACACAAATTGTATTATTGCTATTTGATAACTGGTCATTAAATAGTATTTTCAATGTTTTTCAGAAGACCATTTTTTTACATTAAACTTCATTCTTCTCTTTAATTATACAATAACTAGGCATGCATATACATCATATGCACTGTATAATGCATATACATCATATGCACTGTATAATTTGTATTAGAATGTTTCATGTTATCACTACAATTGATGCAAAACTTATTTGGATTCAATTTTCTGATAAACATTAGGAAATGTTGAAGAAAATATTAAATGTGATGGTTCTTTTTATTTCTCCTTAAACTTTCAAATTCAATTTTTTTTTTTTTTTTAAGCAAAAGACCAAAGATGACTTGCAGAAGGGGGAACAGCAAGTTGTAATTCATTGTCTGAAATTCATGCCCATTAAGTAGTATATGCAAATACTTCTTAGAAACTGTCAGAGCCTACAGCCTGTAGAGAGAGGAATCTCTAAGCATACTTGAAATTAGAGCCTTTTAAAACAAAGGTGCATTCAGGGGAAACTATCTTTCTCACAATAAAGCTGCAGAAAGAAAAGCTGACATTGCAATAGACTTGTCAGAACTATTTTATAAGAGGTGATCCGTTTTCCATCTGATGAGAAAGCTAACATCAAGGACACTGTCCAACTTGGCATTTTTGTCAAAGGGTCCAGAGAAAAAATTAGTTTTAAAGAAAAGCAAGCTTCTTTTTCAGATTTTGATTTACACCAAGCAACAAAAATGTTAAACGTTACAGTGAGAAAGGTGATGAAAAACTGTCATCAATAGGTTTGTTTTTGTATGAGTCCCTGTGGTAGAAAAACAACCATTGATGTATTTTTCTTTTTCACTGAGACAAAAAAGAAGTCAAAGACAAGTGATTTAACAAACTGTGCTAAGGTTTGAATACATTTATTAAAATATATTTATATGCTGCATCAAAGAAGTGTTAAACAGTGATGGGAGTGAGCCTTGTATAGATACTTACATACAGCTATATAGTCTGAATTCCCAAACCTGAATTACACTTGTGACCAAATTCTTATTTCCTTAAATTTTTGTTCATATAAGCAAGCACATTAGAGTCAAATTCTGGTAATATTTTTTTTTTCTTTTCTTTTCTTTTCTTTTCTTTTCTTTTCTTTTCTTTTCTTTTCTTTTCTTTTCTTTTCTTTTCTTTTCTTCTCTTCTCTTCTCTTCTCTTTTCTTTTCTTTTCTTTTCTTTTTTCTTTTCTTTTTTTCAGGGCAGTATTTCAGACCAGGAACGTGGACCAGGACATGGTGCCATATTTTGTTATTCAAAAGTTGCTGAGTTGGAAGCACGCAGGTAAGATCTTCTCTGAATTGTAACATGGAGAATATGGTATCTGAAAAACTGACTGTTTGATATTCTTCAGAACTAAAAAAAAAAAAACAAAAAAACAGGATAATCTTTGATTGAAAAAAAAAAAAGCTTTCCTACCCTCCTCTTGAACATACATAGATACATAATGTAGTTCTTCTGACTCTAGTGTCTGAGAAACTAAAAATCTGTCTATGCATATGTGTGTGTATATATATGTAAATATATGTGTATGTATGGATATGTATAGTCACACTTTGAAATCTGGGGACAAGAGTTTTAATCTCCAGTGGCTGCAAAGCTTTTGGTGTGGTTGAGAAGCGGGAGTCATGTGGTAGTTTATGACAAGAATGGCATCAAGTTACTTTTAATTACTGTACGGTTGAATGTTTTTCTTTTTTTTGAGATCTTTGCTGGTAGAGGTTGTGCAATAAACCCAGTGGGTACCTCTGATCCTTTTCTGATCTTTAAAGTAAACATCTTAGTTTGATTCTCCCATGCCCTTTTCTGTTTGGGTAAAATTTCCAGTCCTCATTCTTAGACAAATACCTAGGTCAAAAATTCATTATGCCCAGAAAATCAGACTGAATTTTCTTTTTTTCCTTCAGTATTTTTATCTTTTTACTAATTCTACAATGAACACCAATCTCCTTATAACAGATATGTTTGTCAGAAGCAGAAAAAATATTTAGCAATATGACTTTAAATCAGTAAAGTATGTTGATTTCATCTCATCATATCTGATATTTTGTTACAGTTAAACAATATTGAATTCCTTCTTGAGTTATAGGATGAAAGTATATGCAATTTTCATTCTCTTAAGAGAGCAATGATTTTTGGAGTCTGTAATAGTGGTGCTGTAAATTGGACTAAGGACAGTAATTGTACTTTATTTTGATTCACTTATAAAATTTTAATGAGCCTAACAATAAACTCTTAGCTCATATACATGGTGTGTACAGATTATTGTCTATAACAGGATTTTTGGTGTAACAGATGGACCTTTCTTCTTTCCTAGGAATATCAAGTCCACAGATTGGGAATGTCATTCACAAACAAACTTTAAAGTTGAGGGTAACACATACTAGAAATGCCTCTATGTTCTCCATTCTTAATTCACATTTTTATTGTAGAAAAACATCAAATACCTAATTAACAACCTTTTAGACTTTAAAACATATTTGTGCTGATCAGGTCTAACTCAAACCATCCACAATTCATTGTAACAACTCACTATCATGGTTACAGGGGTTCTGGATCAAATTCTTTTTTCTTTTCAACTAATTCCCATTCATTTTGAGATTAATTGCGGAAATGGATAGTTAAATATTCATCTTTGTGACAAAAATGTATAAAACGCTTAAGGGCAAAAATTAAGGGAAAATTGGTTGTCAGGAATTAGTCAGCTTTGTTCAAGCCTTGATGTATATCTCAAATGATCCTGTACTACTCTGTAGTAGACTTAATCAGAAAATTAACATGTTGATAAGTCCTCATTCTCCAGAACAGGAAAAACTAAACAGTGTCTTGCTTTTTTTTTGAAGGACTTTCATAACACTTTCCTGTTCTGCTCTTGACTGAGATCAGTATTCTTTGCTTCTGCAAAGCATTAAAAACTATTGCCAACTTGAGCAATGTTAAAATAATAAGGAAATCAGGCCTTGCACTCCCACAGTTCCCTCAGATTAAAAGGAATCTTCTTGATTTAAACAGATTTGTAGCTCTTAGCCTACTTCCTCAGCAGGCATGTTGAAAATGCCCCCACAAATTTCAGCAAGGACTCACTCAAATGTGCTCATATTGATTCTGGTTGGACTGCCAGAACTTTATGGACTAAGAGACATACTCTTTTCTTGTTTGCACACAACTACTTATCAAATATTTGAAAGCACTTATAGAACTTCCATGAAATGCTTTCTCTGTGATGAAGTTAAAGGTAAATGTTTATCCTCTAATCCGATAAAGAAATGTGAATGATTTTTTTTTTTCGTAATAGCTTTAATGGACTGATACCAGATAAGTATGTCAGATATCTCATACTGCTTTCTTTCTTTGTACAGTGTTATGATTGAGTAGTGTTATTACTCAATAATTAAGGTGCTTTTATTAAGCTTTTAAAAAAACATGCCTTAAATACATAAAATTATTTTGCAAGTATGTAGTCCTACGACTCATTCAAGCCTCTGTTTCTCCCAGTGCTTTTTCTTTTCTCTAGTCCTATATGTCAAAGCAGACAAGAATAGCCATCTTCTTGTGCTCAGTACTTTACATGATTTTAACCAGGGAGAGTCTGCGTATCAAAGGGTTACGGTATAAGGCAGTATAAGATTCTACAGAATAATCAGGAGTTTATTTCCCAGAAGAGCCCTAAATATGTCATTAGGCATGTAAGAAATTTTCAAAAGTACCTAAGCAGATTAGGTACCTAACTCTCATTGACTTTAGGATAGTCAGAGGTCTTTGGGAACTGTGAAATTGAAAATATGACAAGACAGGTGATATTTGAATTACCAGAGTGGAGTGACACCTCTAATATTACATCAAAAAGCTGATCTGTTTGGCTGGTGGAGAGTAAAAGTTGGTTGGGCACAAGTGAAAGATCTGTGGAAAGATGGAATAATTTAAAAGATAATTAATCAAATCTGTGCATGTAAGATATGAATCAAACTCTTAATGCTATTATAAATACACTATGATGAATACCATGGCAACTGCATAAAGTCAGGATACAGCTCTCCAAGACTGTCTCTTTTATCCAATGTGATTTACTTCATGAAAGTTTATAAACAATGACAATAGAGAAAATTAAATCAAAAACAGGAAGAAAAGCTTATCACAGGTAACACAAGATGACAATTTAATCTTACTGTAGAGGAGCTAGCTCAAAACTAAGGACAAAATGCTACCACAAAAGAGAGGGTTTGGTAAACTTCTGTGTGCACTATTTTGTGGTCTACCGATTTGACATGCTGTAAAAATCATACAAGTAGCATCTGAATAAAACAGGTCTATCAGACAGAAATTTTTTTGGTGTTGTTTTCAGTGAAATTCACAAAAGTATGCTCTTAGCTCCCAAATAGTGTCCAGATGAGACTATGCTACTAATGATAGATTTCTCCGTGTTTTCTAACTGAAGAAAGTCTCTCTCTATATATATACGTATATAAATCTGCTTGAATACTACTTCAAATTTTTCCTTATTACAATACTATTTTTAAAAACAGGCAAACAAAACCCATATAAAAAGGGGCAAAGCCTTCATGGTAAAACACTCAACCCATGAGATATATGAAACAACTTCATGTCCTGTGTACTAACTCCCTGGTCTACAAATTATATCTTCTTTCTGTCAGATACATCTGTTATTCTTGCAAAATGAATTAAATAAAAACTTAGAACAGAGAAACAAATTATAAATGGGATAAATGCAGTTTTTCTGACAGAAATTGCTCCATTTGGCTTGAAACCACAGCCTTTTTTCACTATAGCAGGTCTCATCTGTAAGAAAGCTTTAAGAGTGTAGCTTTCAAATAAGACATGGAAAACAGAGCTTCATCCCCGCTTCCCCTGTAAATCTGTTCACATCCATATCGCCTACAGGCCGCATCACCGATGAATTTGCACTAACCCTCTGGTTACTGATATTCTGTGAATACCTGGGGATACATGGGAGGCTGGAGGTACTCATGCTCCTCTTACCTGAAGCTCTTTCATGGCATAGTGTTTGCTGGAGCATAAGCAGAATCTAGATGTGCTGTATTTCAGGAAAGTGTCCTGCCTTCAGACTGAAGAATCATTTAATCCTTTTTTTTTTTGCAAATAAGTCTCTGTATTTTGCAGATAAATCCATAAGGTTTTGCTTACAGTCTGTCATTTAGAAAACAGGATCCCTGTTTTATGTTGTCACTATTTCCTCTAAATAATATTTTGCTGTGGTGTTTAAACATACTCAATAACAGTTTGGACACAGAACCCTAAAATGAAGAAAGTTTCATAGAACTGCCCTGAAAAAAAGCTGTCATAGCTCCAGCTTTTCTTTTACTTGACTTCCCCCACCCCCACCCCCCTCCCCTAAAAACAATAGGAATTTGGTCATTCATCTGAGATTTCGTTAGATCTTATTGAGCTACAAAAATCTGTAAATCGTATACAAATGGCCAGGGCACCTGCACAGGTCATCTGTACAGCTCAAGTGCATTAAGAGTGATGTATCTCAGCTTGTGGGCTTTTGAAGCAGCAGCTGTGAATTTCATGTATTTGAGCAAAATAATGAAAATACAGTTCTTGCAACACTCTGCAGTGATGCAGGTAATTTCCGTTGTGGAAAAAAGACAAAGTGGCCCAATGTATAGTACAGGGAAGCAGGTGGATTTCATCTTGGCAAGTCTAAAGGTGTTCTTCCCATGATTTATATAACTTTTCTTGCCTGTTTTTCCATACTGAGAGGTCCCCTCCACATTTTCAGTAGTAAGAGAATTCATTTGAGGGAAGGGGATTCCCCAAATTTTCTTATTCTGCCACTTTCTCAACCAGCCAAACAGTATTAACAAATTCTTAAAAACTAGGAGATCTCCAGTTTGGGGCATTTAATAGATTTCTTGTATCACCTCCTTCTTCTCTCCCATATCATAGCCAGGCATGGCATCAAGACTTTTTAATAGTTTCTTTGCTTTTTTTTTTTTTTTTTTTTTTTTTTTGAAAAATGATCCTGATATAGCCATAAAATTATGTGTTGTTAGATACGTGATCACATTTCTTTGTAATTTTTTTCTTTTATCTTCTGGCTAATTACCTATCTGGAGCAGGCAGTTAGGTGACCAAACAAATGTGCTTTCATACTTAATGGTACCCTAGCTGAGAGAAATACAGATAATAGCTGTTTAAGAGTTTAGAGATCAGACAGTGTTTTCCAGGTAGAGATTCTGCCAGCAAAGACAGGAATGAGAAAAATCTATAGGTTTTTCTTTACAGTTAATTAAGCATGTACAAATTTTTGTTTTGGTTTGGTTTTTTTCTTGTTTTTGTCACAGGAAAATCAATACAGTTGCATGACAAAAAGTTGCTCGCTGGTACATTCTTATTTTTGCTCCTCCCTTCAACTCTTCTGTATCAAATATGGCCACATTTTTCATTATCCATTTCAGGTCCTTCAGGCTTCAGAATAGCTCTCTGATGCAGCAATTAATAGCCAATTTAAATATAAATATCAGGCTATCTCCAGTTCTGGCTAGAATCATTGATTTAATTTCCTAATGACAGTTGCTCGCTGGTACATTCTTATTTTTGCTCCTCCCTTCAACTCTTCTGTATCAAATATGGCCACATTTTTCATTATCCATTTCAGGTCCTTCAGGCTTCAGAATAGCTCTCTGATGCAGCAATTAATAGCCAATTTAAATATAAATATCAGGCTATCTCCAGTTCTGGCTAGAATCATTGATTTAATTTCCTAATGACAGAAGAAT
>NW_009226303.1:0-9079 GCF_000690835.1 Fulmarus glacialis | reverse complement strand
TGCAGGCAACCATGTGAAACCATGTGCCAAATTGATATTTCAGCAACTCTGATAATTTATTAGGATGACGGCCATGGGATGTCACAGAGCTGAATGATAAATCTTCAGCCTGCTCCTTTCCTACTTTTTCTTTAAAATTATTTTTCTATTGCAAAATTAATTGGCATTTGTGTTGACAGTGAGTCTTTAGTAATGTTTAAATTAAGAAACTCACAATGTTACTAAATGTTGTGAAAAAGTAAAGCAGAACATCTTGCATAATAAACAGGCAGATAAAGGGGGCTGGAATCCATTTCACATAGGGCTAACCCAAGTCTGACACATCATTTAAGCTCATTCATGGCAGGATACACTTAAGTACTGCATAGGCCTATAAACAGGGATAATTTCACAAAAGAGGAGTAAATTAGAAAAATAAGTTTAGAATTGCGGGTCTAAAAGCACAAAATGCCAATAGGAGCAGAACAAATACATCTGAAGGCTGAAATACACTTCTGGTTGCCATGAGGATTTGGGGGAGGAAGGGCAGAAGCACAAAGTAGTCATGAATCTCCTGTGAAATATTCATGGTCATATATGTTTTCAAGTGATTAAAAAGGGTCAGTGAAATTTTAATAAGAAAACCAATGTCAGTTATGCATATAGGTTAGGTTTTATGTTTTCAAATGAACAGAGAAATTCTTGAAATGAATTAATGGCTGTGCAGTTAAATTATCTCCCATTACACTCAGTAGCAGTTTTATCCCTGATTTTAGAAGGACCAAAAAATCATCTTACCTACTTCCTGAAAAATATCACTGATCAAATGCAGCCGTAACAGAAGTTGATCTTTTTCTCCCATCCTTGTAGCGCGCTAAATATTGACAGAACTGTAGAGTTTTCAGCTAGTAACATCCAACTTGCATATACTTTGTCATACTCCCTTACTGTAGACTTTGTTCCAGAAAACTACTACGGAAGGTTTGGGTTTTTTCTCCCATTTCTTTTTACTTGACCAAAAGACGTGGGCTTTTCAGATTGTCTTGAATATCAAACAAGCTGGGAATGCTCCCTGGTAGCAATGGTGCAGCTCTATTCCAACCTTAGGTTCTTAAAACAGGTTAGCATTAGGTTTTTGTAGTGCTTATAACATGGAGGAAAAAGCTCTACCTAAAAATATAGACAGTGTAACTCCTGAATGACACTAAGAATCAGGATCAGAACTCTGAAATGGATTTGTTAAGCAGTATATGAAGGCAATATACCTTGCAGAACTATGCTGCTGTTGTTGTTCTTCTGTATACTATGATTTCTAGTGATTTTCCACTGTGCCTAAGGAATCTGGTTTTGGACAAACAAATGCCTTTAAAAGTTAATGCAGACGAAGGTGTTTTGAAAATTACACTCTCAGGTACAGAAACAGGGTGGATACTCCATAAACGAGATGTGTACCTTCCCCAAAGCATTTCTGTCCCAGAACTCATTTGCAGGTTTGCAACAAGCTTTGTGTAAGGGGAGCACACATTGTTTCTGCTGCAAGAAGAAACCAGGGACTGGATTGTGAGGATGTACGTCTCACTAATGTATAATTGCTGAATGTATATCCCAAGCTCTCCCCCTCCCACCCCAACCCCACAAAACCAAACAAATGAACTAAAGAAATACGAGTTTCTCTAACACTGTATCTCTAGGTGGTTGTGACATTTTAATAGGTGAGGGAAAAAATAACCTTATAGAATAGTGATTAGAGTACTTTTACTACCAAAAGTAATAAAATATATGTTATGAAGTTTATACTTTCAGGCACTTTTTCAAAGATTAAAAAATACAATTGGAGCCGGTGATCCCTGTGTGAGTTAAAAAGACACTTGCATTACTAAAAGAGATACCTAATGCATCCAAAATAGCTGAAGCCATTTGAGACATTAATTCTTTCTTCAGATACCATAATGGCTGTATAAGAATTTTCTGAGTAGCAGAAAACTTTAAAATTTTCAAAGAAATAAACCCTATCATTTATTATGAGTGAGGTAATTTTAAATAAACAGAATAATTCAAAATGTGAACAAAAGAACCAGAGACTTAACCTTACTAAAAGGTCAAATTCTCCCTTCAGATACATGAACTTTGAAAGAATGCTCATGGGCAGTGTTTAGGCCCTGATGTACATAGTACAAATTTAGCAAATATATATTGAACCTATAGCTCTGTAAAGAGATTTCAAAGTCATGTGTGTTAACTATGCTACATGGGGAATAGGTCTTTGTGAAAGAACTCAAGAGGGTTGAAAGTAATTCGCTGTTGGAGGTGATGATAGTCCTGAGGATTTCTGACAGTTTAAAGTGACATGACTGAAATAATTTATTAACATATAACTTACAGTTACATTGATGAAAATAATTTGAATGTGGAATTATATGGACAGTTGCTGGTGCTCTGATATTAAGGTTATTCAATTTTTCTTTGCAACTTACCATTTTCAGTTGCATATCATACTGCCAGACTTCAGAAGTGTGGCTTGAATAAATTGATACTTGGCTTAAAATTGATTTTTTTATTATTATTATTTTTAGAGTTCAGCAAAACTGTAAGGGATTTTAATTTTGTTACATTTGGGGGAGCAATGTTAGCAACAGATGCTGTAGGTAGTTCTACCTGGTATTTTGTTTGTTTGTTTTTCCATTACTCATTAGAAAAAGTCTCTTGTGAAAAGTGTATCATATTTGGCAGGAAAAGTTCTGCAGTCCAAATGGTGCCTTACTAGAAATCCTTCCACACTCAGCTTTATTTAAATAACTGGAAATTGCTATTTGGAAAACAAACAAACAAACAAAAAACCCACAAAGAAACAAAGAAACAAACAAACAAACAAAAGCAACCCAAGACCTCCCAAAACCAGAAACCCAACCAAAAAAACACACAGGGAGGGGACAGTTACTCTTTTGTATTGAGTATGATGACTGTTTAAAGCGCTCCAACACTGATTTTTGAGACGAGTGGCCTCGTTCAGTGGCCTCATCCACCTGGGAGGAATTAAGACCCACGTCCTGGGAAAATGCTTTAGGCAAAAAGCTTTGAACAGTTTTTGTGTAGGGAACTAGGGAGGAAGAATAAATGAGTATCTCCATTTGAAACTCTTCCATTGTGCAGTGAAAATGAACATGATTTTCTAGTCTACTGTGTAGGGCACTCAATAAATGGAGGTTTGTAGGTCCCAATCCTGTTCAAAGCCTGGTTATGTAGTTTAGTGAATGATCTTTTTCGTATAAAATACATAGCCAGTCACTGAAGCCTAGACATATTTGTTGGTTCCTGCCAGAGCAGCAGCAGCCAGTAATCAATCCCCTCTGGTTTCTCTTCCCTTGTGGAGAAGTCCCACTTTTGCTCCTCCCTGAAGGCACATTGTGGACCTTAGCGAATTTATTAAGTCGTTTGTCTCTGAAACCGAAATCGGAATGGAAATGTAATTGTAATGTCATGATATTCTTTTTCACACACTTATCTCTCATCTGAAACTGTGTATTCACTTGTTCATCATCATCCATTCACGGCAAAGGAAGCTAGGTGAGTTAGGTGCTCCACTTTTGGTCTCCCAGTATCTTAGATTTTATTTAATATAGTGGTGTTACTCAAAGGCTCTGGGTGTACTTTAGGATGCTCATTACCTTGCAATGGTTAGCTTTAGCAGAGATTCACTTGTTTGCAGAGCTGAAAACCTTTATTGACAGATAGTAATGACATTGAAACTTTCTTTTTAAAAAATGCATACAGTCAATGTGTTTTAGCAATGTAGTATATCAGTCAAAGCCATGCACAAATTCAGGTTCAGCTTTAGAGCACAAATTCTTCTTTAAAGTATAAACAAACCAAAGGAAAGTTCTTTGTAGAGATCCATGCATTGATTTAAGGAGACCCTTTAAGTTGTGATGGTATTTTAGCTCCTATGTATTCTTATCAAGATGAAGAAATACAAAGAAATGTTTGTTCTTGTATTGTTGTTTTTTTTCATATTAAATCCCCACCAGAGACCAAGGTAGATATTTCTAGTATTGTGTACTATGATTTTGACATGGGACAATAGTATGGTAAGAATTGTATATGTGACAGGCATAAGGTATTAGACAAGATCTTATGCTGTTAGCAGAATCCTATTACCTTACGATACTATAGACTTATATCCTTGTACTAGTATATTATTTCTTACCATGGATTCTTTCTTTGACAGAAGTATCATAGCCTGTACTTCAGCCTGCCTTCTGCTATCATAAGCATTCATATGATCACACATTTAATCAAGCAGCAAAACAGAATTCATTCTAGAAAGTCATTCTGAAAGTTAGTCTGCTGAGACTTTTACTGGTTTAATTTTAATTAGACTCTGTTACCCCTTTGGTTTACCATGCAGACACATGAATGCATGAACACCATCTTTTAGTTAGCAGCGTTAGAGGTCTCCAATACCTCTGATTTCACTCAGCGTGCTGGAAATTATGTATTAGGTCTCCTGGAACAACCTTTTCTCATGCATAATGACAGGATTAAAAGAATGTAAGACAGCTAAGTAGACGTTTCCATAACACTTGAAAAAAAAAATGGAAATGTGGATACCCGATGGCAACTGACTCTACTGTTAGTGGTCTTCTGGGGAGTTATTGTGTAACAGTTTCCTATAAAGGTACAATATACACATCCTAAAAGGTACATTTCTGAAGGATTAAGTTATTCTTCAACATGTTCATAAAACAGCATAATAATGTGTATAGATTATTCATCCTTCAGTAATCAATAATAATGAATTTATTTTACTTTGTTCACGACATGCTTTCATATCTAAGAATTTGGAGCATACGATAAATTCTAGTAATAACTAGTTACACTTTTATCTATCTTTTATTATTTATCTACAGAAAACAGCCATAAATAATACTAAATAATACTAAAAACTTTTAACTATTTTTTAACTATTTGTGTTAAAATTGTTGAGAAGCCTTAATAATATTTTCCTGCTCTACAATATAGTAACTTTTCAATATTTTTATTTTATTTGAAGATCTGGATTAATTATAACCAAACCACTCAGGCAATATCTCTTTCACAGTCCTTATAACATACTTTAATATATTGCATTCATCTTAACTACCAGACACAAGGCAAAGCCTATGTTTGCATTTGCTATTGCACATTATTTTGACTGAAACATGATGTCACATTTTAAAAGTATCAGGTATCAAGTTGCCCATGACTCCACTGACATGCATGCAGCAGGAACAGCTCCCTCTTCTTATTTCATTATATCACTGTGAGAAGTGGCCTAGGAGAAAAATGTCTGTTGTGCTTATGCCAGAGACCTGATTTAAAAAAAAAAAAAAAACCAAATATAAAATTGTATGAAAAATATTTTAAAATATACTTTTATTTATTTATCCTGAAAGTTTTTCATTTTTGAAACTTTTGAAATGTGTTGTGACAGAAAAATTGTACTATTTCCTTTTAGATAGCTCAGTCATTTCACAGGAAAAATAAAATGTCATGAACTGCTAGTCATTTTAGTTTACAGAATCAATATTTTTCAAGCAGCTTCCCAGTTCCATGTAATAATAATGTATTTCGTTGTATTCTACCACCTGAAAGTCCCATCTCTATATCATCTGTGAAAAGATGAAAATGTCTCCAGCTAATACTGCAGTCACCATACTGTTGAATTATGAATTTTGCTTTCAAACACACAAACTGCTAACTTTGCTTATGTGAGTAATATTAACTAAAAACTACATGAGGATTCAAGTTTCACTCAGGTTCACTAATAAAAGAACAAATAGTAGGAAGGAATAAAGAAGGGAGACTAATGGGAGAACCCTGAGTCGGGAATGGGCACTGCTGAGAGATTTCAAATCACTTACTGGCAATTTATAAAATAGCACACCTTTGAGAATGTACGGAAAGTCCTTGTCAGATTTTTTAATTGTCATGTAATTGGGGTGTAAATGTGGGGAATAATATTATTCATAAAGACTTCTAAATCAGCAATGCAGTTTAGAGAGCAATTACAGCTTCAAATCTTGGTTAAAAAATTATGTGGCTGCCACTGCTTAGTCACATGGAGCTATTCTTGAAATATCTATTGAGAAGCTATGAAATAAGTTCCCAAAATTAATCTGAAAAAAAATTTCATTATTTTTTTAAAGACGCAAGCAAGTACGCAAAATTAAGCAATTCCTCAGTTACAGTATATTTTGTAGGTCACTGTGCAGGGATTCCACTGAAATACATTTGTTTCTTACACTGATGGGGGTCTTTAGATAAATTACAACCACATCCCATAATTGGAGTTATGGAGTATGGCACTTTCTTTAGTGCCACTTCTGGTTTTTATGCAATGTTTATCTAAGGTAAATTATATAAATAAGGGTTTGAGTTCTGAGTCTTATACCTCCCGTGAAAGTTTCCTCCCTATTGTCCAGAAGAAAAAGATGCTGATTCTCGTATTTTTTATCTGTCTTGGTGCAAGGAACTTGCTTTCTTTCAGCAGAGTGGCACAGCTTTTAAAAAAGGGTGCTTTTTAATCCCTTCCTGCTTTCCTCATCTCCATCCTTGTCTACAACTTGATGATGACAGCACACTTCTGGGAAGCAGCAGACGTGGGTTCAAATCCTGGCAGACTGAAGTGAGAATAAAATCAAGTCTTCCACCTCCAGGAAAAGTGCACTAACCACTATGCTATTATGAAAATAAGCTGGTGCTAGTAGCGGCATTTGAAAAGAAAGCAGCAGCTACTACAGTATTGCGTGAAGTGCCTGATCTTGTTATTACGTGTTAGGGATTCTCTGAAAAATACTACGAGGTCAATCTCCTGAGGGGACTTGCACACAAAAGTGCTATTTTTCTGAATTCCAGTCAGGCACAGACATTTATATGACAACACATATCTCAGCAATCTCAAGTTTGAGGGACCTATGGCCATATTCAGGAAAAGAAGTTTCAGGTACTTAAGGAGTGCTTAACATTAAGATAAAAAAATAGATTAAAAGGAGTTGTTATGAAAATTAGATGTCACTAACCTTAGGCGGACGTTTGAGTTTTCAAGATCACAGCTTTTGACATAGAATACTGTATTCTATCTAGCTAATTCAGGGTCCATATACATAGGAGGAGGGGAAAGGGGGCAGGTGGGGTTAAATCTGTGCCATTGTTTTTGTCTGGAAACAGATTCAAATTGCTTGCAAAAGTATTTCCTGAAGTTAGCTAAACTCTCAGATTTCATGACCCAGCTTGCAACTTGATGGAATAAGCCATTTCTGTGTATTTTATTAATTTGATTAAAGCGGCTAATCAAGCACATATTCACCTAAACAAGCATATTAGTACAATTAATTAAAATAATTATAGACAGAACAATTTTAATTGAGGTCACAGTAAAGACTGAGCCAATAAATGACTATTTTCAAACATCTAAATCTTCAAATAGAATAGGTAAACACTGAATTATGGGTTTGACATGAGATGAGGTTATTTTATACTAAGCTTGCTTTAGGAAATAGAATTCAGAGTCTTTAAAACTGGGGAACAAGCAATTCCAGTCACTGCAGTTACAATTTCCTACTAGAGAAAAAGCAAAGAAATATGCAAGATGTATGTGTTCTTCATTTAAATGTCTGTTCTGAGCTAAGCTACTTGACAAAAGTTTTAGATTCTTAATCAGAGGAATTGTCTGCTCTTTCTAGCTGTGCTAGTTAGTCATTAAAAAATATTATTTCCTTCTAAAAAAACCTTATTTTAAGTAATACCATTTTTATCTCCTGTGTCTATTGATTTATTTATTGGCAGATGCATTTATTTTAGAAAGCTACAAATGCTGGTTTTCTCCTACATACCTGCATTTGTGCATAGCTACGCAAAAAAGAAAACCTGATTAATGTAAAATTTAAGCTTCTTCTGCTCTGTTTCTTTAAAGAACTTGAACTCAGCTCGTTGATGTTGAAAATCTGTGGATGGAAGTTTGATTGGAACTCCTAGAAAAGGTTTTCAGTAACAGCTGGATTATTGATACCAACAAGACAAGTCTTTTGTCTGTTTCTCCTCTGAATATTATGCCAAAAGAGGGAAGAGGCACACAGCCATTGTCACGGGGAGCCTGGGTGGGGTTGTTACCAGAAAAGAATCACACCATGCAGCAACGTGTCACCTCAAGTTTATTGACTTGGCAGGACAGAGAATAGCAGTAGCAGGGGAATAGCCATTCCTGTTCCCCAATGCACAAGCACACATGCAAATCAGAACTCCAGCTCCTCCGGGGCAGTTTAGCCCAGCACAATTCAGCTCAGGGGAGCAGGACACTCTGCCCTTCCGAGGTGTAAGGTCTGTGGCCAACAGTTCAGCCCCTGTACACAGCAGTTCATCCTCAGGCTCTGGCTTCCACAGACATCCCTGATTATGCCTCCCTCTTTTGAACTATTTATTAGCTCTTTTTAACCATCTACTGATTTCTGTGGTAGTTTGTCAGCATAAGCTACTGATGGCTTTGTAGTTCTGTACCCCCAGGCCAATCTGCAGTTGCCACGGTGGGTTTTATCACCCTCTGGCTTCCACCAAAAATGTCACAAAAAAGAAAATGTTACCTTTGTTATTCAGCTCCTTTGAGATTAATCTGGTTGATTTGAGCTCGGCAGCTGCAGTCCTTCATCTGGGTAGCAGCCCCAGGTAGGCTACACCTAGGACGCTGCTGTCGAGAGAGATCCCTTCTTCTGTTATTCTGATGAGAAATCCAGGTTTAACCTTTCAAGGTTTAGAGAGACCAGGCTGCAGCGTGTCTGTCTGTTGAGAGATAGTTTTATTTAACAGACGCACATGTGATTGGGGCAAACAGTATCATATATAGCAAAATGATGACTCCTTTTACCAGCAGTCCCTTAAGCCACATGGCAGACAGGGGTTGCATAATTCTTTTCATGCAGGCTTCTTCTTTCTATGTGTCAGGACAATCCAAAATCATAGCTTATCCTCTCTACTTCACAGGAAAACTAATTATTCAACACTTGATAGCACCCACTCTGAGCGAAAAAAACAATATGTATTTGTGGTGGTTTAACCCCAGCCGGCAACT
>NW_009226302.1:12907-13346 GCF_000690835.1 Fulmarus glacialis | reverse complement strand
CTCCACAGTCGAGACAAGGGAGGAGGAGATAGTTTCTTTGTATTCCCGGAGTCTGCTAACCACATCATCCACCGTTGGTGGTGCTTCCGCATCCCGGGTCACTACTGCCAACGAATTGGCATGCGATGCTGGTGCACTCCGTACCAACTTCCGCCACATGGGACTTCATCGGGATCTTGGGGCGTTTGGTTGTTGTCCAGGTCACTATAAACCACCTCCAACACACCTAATTCTCTCAGGTACTGGATACCTCTCTCCATGGTGGTCCATTTGCCTGGGTGATATAGAACATCTTCCTTGAAGGGATGCCTTTCCTTCACGCCTGACAGCAGTCACCTCCAGATGTTGAGGACCTGTGTCCCTTTCCCAATTGCTTTGTCAATGCCCCCTTCCCTAGCAAGGGATCCCAGCTGTTTGGCTTCCTTCCCCTCTAATTCCA
>NW_009226302.1:541-12615 GCF_000690835.1 Fulmarus glacialis | reverse complement strand
TGAATGCTTATAACAAATTTGTTTTAACCCATTTGGGTCAGATGTGTCGTTATCTCAACCCTTCGAGCCCCACATTGGGTGCCAAAAAGGACTGTTGTGGTTTAACCTGGCAGGCAGCCAAATACCACGCAGCTGCTCACTCACGCCCCCTCCCCAGTGGGACGGGGAGAGAATCGGAAGGGCAAGAGCGAGAAAAACTTGTGAGTTGAGATAAAGACAGTTTAATAGAACAGAAAAGGGAAAATAATAATGATAATGATAAAATATACAAAATGAGTGATGCACAATGCAATTGCTCACCACCTGCGCTGACCGACAACCAAGTAGCGATCGTTACTTCCTGGATCATGCCTACCATTCATATACTGAGCATGACATCACGTGGTATGGAATACCCCGTTGGCCAGCTGGGCTGGCTGTCCTGATTATGTTCCCTCCCATCTTGTGTACCTAGCTCAGTCAGTAGGCATGGGAGCTGTCCTTGGACTAGGAGGGTACTTAGCAACAACTGAAAACATCAGTGTGTTATCAACATTCTCCTCATACTAAATCCAAAACATAGCACTAGGAAGAAATTTAACCCTATCCCAGCCGAAACCAGGACAGACAGCTACTGAATGCCAACCTTTTCCATGTCTGTCAGGTTCCATTAGACCAAATGTAATCTCCGTGCTTTCCAACATTATGCTTACAATACATGTCCATGCAAGCATGACAGATATATGATAATTGCAAAATAACTGTAAATTTATTTCTAGCAATCTTCATTTTTCTTTAACAATGCAACCTGTTAAATTAGGTGGCCACTTCAATCTGACCTGAATAAGAGCGTACACTTCACTTCTAAGCAATTCGTAACATACATCATCTACTACTGTGACAAAGTACTTTTGAGCTGCTTCCTCTAAAAGGCATTAAAGAACTTACTGTTGGAACAGGTTGAGGAGAGAAGAGACAGCCAAAGCTTGCAAGAGGTATGAAGCGGGTCCTTCCTCTAATGGCTCAGCGAGACATGAGGCAGCAGAGAGCTTTTCAGCTGCATACTTTGAGCTGTGCCAGCATGAAGATATTTCTTCCCTGGTTTTTGAGTAATCAGCGAAGAGTCTTCTCTGCTTTTTCTGTATTGTGAGTCTTTATCATAGGTGGACAGAGACCAAATGGTGACATTGAGGTGACAACACTGAAAGAGAATAGCAGTGCATGTAATACCACAAGAAGGAGTGAGTGGAGAAAGACAAGAAAGTACCACGGCAACAGCGAAAATGAGGGGGTAGAAGAGAAAAAAGCATGATTAAACAAAGGACCTGGGAGGACCCTGCAAAGAAGAGATGCATTTCAAGGAAAGGGATTTACAGAACAAAAATTATTAATTTAGAAGAAAAAGAAATGAGTGGCAGAGAAGAACTGAAAAGAAATAACACAGCTTCAAGAGGAAGAAAAGAAGAATGGGATCTGGAAGACAGGCAAAGAAAGTGTGGGAGAAGAGCTGCTGTTCTGGTCACTTGTTTACCTGAAGTATATGGAGAATCACTCTTCTGAAAGTCTCACCTTTATACTTCTGGCCTACTGCAAAGTTGCTCTGAAAAATCCAGTCAGTTTTTTTCACTTTCGTGCCCTGTCATTCTCATTACTCTCTCAATGGGAGCCACAATGTAAAAAATAAGCGAAGTCATCAGCTTCACAGCATTTTATATTGATCTACAAATACAAATGTCATGTGCAGTTTTTGCCAGGATAAAAAATCAGCAGAAATTGGGAAAGAAGGTGGCTACCTGGGGATACTATTGCTGAAATATAACTTTCAAAAGGCCAAATGTATAAAGACAACATGACCAAATTTTAGGTAAAGAGTTTTCAATTCTTATGTTGTTCCATTTTTATATATTTTTGTTCTTTTCAAAATTTGATCATCACCACTGCAACAGAACTACACTTGAAACAAACTGAAAAATGTAATGAATGATCACTACAAAATATTTTATACTTGACATTCAGAATGTGAGTAAAAGGTAAAATATACTAGTCAATGCCATTGTGTTTTGAGACAACAAAATCTGTAACTTAGTATTACCATGGAGGCAATTTCTGTGGGAAAAATTTCATTGCTTTCTTTAATGAAACATGCAGAATATGAATGTATAAAGACAGCAATAGATTAGTATTTTATTTTCACAGAAAATTCAGATACACAATTATTGATTGGTGTTTGCTCTGTAAAAGCAGACACATATTTGCTACACAACATTCTTAGCCTAAACTGTATTTTTAAATCAAGTTTAAAGTAACCCAGTCCTTTCATTGACGCCACTCTGGAGATGAATTCAGCCATTTTCAACTGTTTCACACATACCTTGAGAAGTTTGCAAACCACTGAAACATTGGTTAGGCTATTTACAGAATAAGTTTTTCAAGTGTTTGCTTAATAACATATTTTACAGATACCCTATGTTTGGCATTTAACATTCAGCCCACAAAGTGTTCAATACAAATGAAATTCTGTGAATATTTCCTACAAAATGGACATAACTACATTCCCCAAATCTTAAACAATTTCAGGATATTTTTGCCTACATTTTGAGAAGAATTAAGGTCAAGCAACCTCAATAAAATGAAATATTAATTTAATGTATAATTTTATTTCCAAATGTATAATATTACCCCTATTTATGTCTTCCTCATGTAATTTGATATAAACTTCACAGATAAGATGATGATTACTGAGGAAATTAGTCCTTTTTCTGCTTAGGGTGTTATATGATTGTGATTATGTGATTATGGTAATGGTCCGTATGTTTAATAATAGTATGTTCTGGCAGGTATCTTAAGCAATATGAGAATAAAAAGGCAAAAGCTAGAAAGTTCACACATTCACTGTGCTCTGCTCCTCAGTCTTGTCACTCAGACATGTATTCCCTTTATTTTCTCACTGGACTTTACAATGTAAACATTACTATCTCTTCCAACTTAATAGTTTAGTAAAGTAAATATTCCCTCATGTTGTCCACTCTCAACAGGATGTGCAGCATTAAAAACAGTGGTTATCCACCAGCAGGAGAATTAGAACGAAGATGCTAGGTTATCGCATAAGCATTAACCTGACATCCTAAAAACTTGCAGATAAATGATCAGTTCCAGCTGAATGCAGTTTCCATATCCACAATGGCTTTAATGGAGATTAGATGTGTACAGTCAGTAGTGGTAATCCTATTGTTTGATTACAGTTTTTATCACACCTGAATTAAAATTGAAGCAGAGTAGGTCATATCTTCAAAACAGTAAAGCAAATATTTTCTTTTTTTTTTAAATTAGATATTCAAAATGAAATCTGCAAAACTGAATTTTTCTGTTTTAATATTTTTTGGAGGCTATTGGATGCTACTTGTACTAAATGAGAGGATCAGAGAAAGAGATTTTTTTCAATGTGAGATTCTGAAAAGGATCTGTAACTATAGTTTCAGGATTCCTTTTAATATTCCTGAGATTTGCCCTGAAATACTCAGCCGAGAATTTCCTTTCTACAATTGTTGTTATAGAGGTGGCTGGTTTTTCAGTTATATCATAAATATCTCATGCCTGAATCTGAGTCTATGTTTTCATGTCCTTTGAATCTTTTAGAAAGGAAATGTTTTATATTTGGAAAAAGAATATGAATCATATGTTTTGCTATTATACAAAAATGAGACTTCTGGTGGTACAAAATAAGAGATGTTCAAGTGTTTTAAATTCTACACCGTTCATAGAATCATAGAATAGCCCACGTTGGAAGGACCTCAAAAGATCATCTGGTTCAATGTTTTGTGGAAAAGGGAGGCTGGATGAGATTATCTAGCACCCTGCCCAATCACATCTTGAAAACCTCCAATGATGGGAACTCTATCACATCCCTGTGGAGGTTGTTCCAGTGACTGATTGTTCTCACTGTAAAAAAAGTTTTTTGTATGTTGAGATGAAATTTCTCCTGGTGCAATTCGTACCCATTACCCCTTGTCCACTATTGTGGCTCCTTGTGAAGAGAGAACCTCTGTCCTCTTTGTAGCCATCCTTTAAGTACTAGAATCCTTTGATGAGGTCCCCTCTAAGTCTTTTTCTTCTTCAGGGAGAAAAGACCTAACTCCTTCAGTCTTTCCTCATATAGAGCGGGTTCTCCAGCCCTTTGATCATCTTCATGACCCTCCTCTGGACCCTCTTCAGTCTGTCTGTGTCTTTCTCGAATTGTGGGGACCAGAACTAGACACAGTACTCCAGGTGCAGCCTGATAAGCACTGAGTAGAGTGGGATGATCTATCTCTGCTACTAATGCCTCTCTGGATGCAGGCCAGGATCCGATTTGCCTTGATGTTGCAGTGGCACACTGCTGATTCAGCTTGCTGACCACTAGGACCCTGACACGGAAGCTCACAAAATCAAATTGGGCAGGTGATAGATTCAAAAATAAACTTTATTCAAACCAAAATCGTTTAGCAGAAAACTAACTCGAAATGAGGCTCATCAAAATCATTCAACGCTCCGACAACATCAGTAAACCACAGGTTCAGGATGGTGTAAGAGGAATTAATACTGCACAGCCAGCTTTAGAAATGAGGATCCAAAATGCACACAATCACTCACCTATAAGATGAGGGCTCTCAACCTTGAGGAGTTTCCTTGGGCGGCGTCCCAACCCAAGGAGAGAGTCGCCAACTGCACACCTGCTGCTCCAAGGAGGACCAGCTCCACTTGCCCACTGGCAGGACTCCATTTATACCCTAGTCGAATCTGACCTGTGATCAGTTCTAATTGTCTGAGGGCCTTAACTTTCTTACTCCTCACCCCAGGTGTATATGTGACCATAATTACTGACTCAAAGTGTGTACATGATGGTCGGCACTCGCCACTGTGAAGGCGCTAAAGGGCGTAAAAAATAAGGACACAGCGGTCCTGATGCCCCCGCTCTTTTATCAGGGCAGGTGCACTTGCCACAGACCCCCAGGTCCCTTTCAGCAAGGTTGCTCCCCAGCCACACCGATCCTAGCCTGTACGGGGCTCTTTATTTATTCTGACCCAGGTGTGTGTTTTTGCACTTGCCTTTTGTTAAACTTCATACTGTTCTTGCTAGTCCTGGTCCCTCTGTAAGATGCCTCTCCCTTCTGATGTGTTCACCTCACCACCCAGTTTAGCGTCATCAGCAGACTTGGTGAAGGTGCTTTCAATCCCATCATCCAGACCATTTATGAAGATGTTGAAACAGCATGGAGTCCAGTCTCAATCCTTGGGGGACCCCACTTGTGACAGGCTGCCAGCCTGAGTAAAATCCGTTGATCACCGTGCTTCATTTGGTTAGTAATAGTTTCCAGGAGCACTTGTTCCATTATTTTCCCAGGGATTGAAGTAAGACTAATGGGCCTGTAGTTTCCTGGGTCCTCTTTTGGGCCCTTCTTGTAGGTGGGTATGACATTTGCCCTCTTCCAGTCATCAGGGACATCCTCGGATCTGCATGACTTTTCAAATATTGTAGGCAGTGGCCTTGCAACAGTGTCAGCCACTTCTCTTAACACCCTGGTGTGGATTCTGTCTGGGCCCATAGATTTATGTGGGTTGAGTCCTTGCAAGAAGCTGCAGACCAGTCCTTCCTCTACTACTAGTGGGTCAACACATGCATTGTTGTAGCTGCCTGATCTTGTCACCTGGGGTCCAGCTGTGCTGGTAAAGACAGAGGCAAAGAAGCTATTGAGAACCTCTGCCTTGTCAGCATTATTAGTGACTAGTTTCCCTGCCCTGTTTATTAATGGGTCTATGTCTTCCCTGTGCTTCTGCTTACTGCTCATGTATCTGAAGAACTCTTTCTTGTTGTACTTGACATCTTTGGCCACTTTCAGTTCTAGCTGAGCCTTAGCCTTCCTTACTGCATCTCTGCATGCCCGAGCAAGATTCTTGTAGTCCTCAATAGCTATTTGTATGCCTTTCCATAGCCTGCTTCTTTTTTACTTTTAAGCACACCCAAAAGCTCATTGTTAAGCCTGGGTGGTCTCTTGTTCTGCAGTTCATGTGGTGACTATCTGTCCTGGTTTCGGCTGGGATAGCGGTAAATTTATTCCTAATGCCTAGTGCTGTGTTTTGGATTTAGTATGAGAAGAATGTCAATAACACACTGATGTTTTTAGTTGTTGCTAAATACCCTATAGTCAAGGACTTTTCAGCTTCCCATGCTCTGCCAGGTGCACAAGAAGCTGGGAGGGAGCACAGCCAGGACAGCAAGCCCAACTGGCCAAAGAGGTATTCCATACCATATAACGTCATGCTCAGTATACAAATAAGAGGCGTGGTCTAGAGAGTAGCGATCGCTGTTTTGGGCATTGCTCGGCGGGTGGTGAGCAATTGCATTGTGCATCGCTCATTTTGTATATTCTATTATTATTGTTGTTACAATTATTATTATTATTGTTATTATTATTGTTACTATTTTCCCTTCCTTTTCTGTTCTATTAAAGTGTCTTTATCTCAATCCACAAATTTTACTTTTTTTTTTTCCGATTCTCTCCCCCATCCCACTGTGGGGGGAGAGAGGGAGTGAGCAAGCAGCTGTGTGGTGTTTGGCTGCCTGCTGGGTTAAACCACAACACTATACTATCTTAACCCCATTGTTCCGCAAATTTAATTCTGAACACATTGATGTGAATTTGAAAACAATGAAAGGTTTTAAAATTACAACACCTTCTACTCAAAATATGAATAGACACCAGTCTCTCTGTTTACAGACTCAGCTAAAGGTGTTTTTTTCCTACATTTGAAGTCCTTGTAGTGGTCCTGAAACCACTTTTAACCCACAAAACCCAATAGACTATTTTTTTTTTTTTAGAAAAAAACCCTAAATACCACTTTTAAATCTGCAGTGTGTGCCTTTGTGAAGATCAGTTGTAACAGATATTTCAAATGGAAGAGATATCACAGCCTTGTCTATAACATTCCTCAGCTTTGAAAGATGCATGGGTGCTCTTTTCACTACAGCGTGGGCTTCTAAAAGAGAATAGAGCTGGAAGTACTGCAAATAAACATTGTCAAAACCAATATTATGGTTATGATTCTTTTTTAGCTGTTTTGTAAACAAGGAACAACTATTGTGAATTACTGCAGTAGCACCTTTGTGAAACAAGATAAAGTAAGAATAATCATGCTTTCTGTTCTAAAAGTACGTTTTCCTGTGCTCCTAATGGCAGATACTATTACTGAAGTTTAAAATATATTCACACATCCAAACACACTGGTCTATTTTGTCCAAGCCCTGGAGCAACAGCACATACTGAGGTGATTATCTACTGAATAGTGACACCAAAAAAAACAACATCTCTGAGGTAACCTACAAAGAATAATTCAGGATGATCTCAGAAGCACTGCTCTTCGTTGGTATTTAAAATATATCTTAAACCCTGTATATACCATGTTTTATTTCAAAAAGGATATCAAAGAACTAGAAGAAGTAGAAAGAGGAATAATGAGATGATCACAGATATGGAATAGCTTCTTTGTGGGAAGAGATTAAATGAGGCAGTTACAGAACTATTTTATAGGTAGAAAGCTATATAATAAAGAATAGCAAGGAAAAGGCTGGGGGAAAAAAAAAACAGAACAAGTCCTAGTGATCCCAATATGAAATTTTCAGGTAGCAGGCTTAAAACAAAAGGCAATATTTTTCAAAACAACATGAAAAGAATCATAGAATCATAGAATAGTTTGGGTTGGAACGGATCTTTAAAGGTCACCTAGTCCAACCCCCCTGCTGTGGGCTGGGACATCTTCAACTAGATCAGGTTGCTCAGAGCCCAGTCCAACCTGACCTTCAATGTTTCCAGGGATGGGGCACCTACCACCTCTCTGGGCAACCTGTGCCGGTGTTTCACCACCCTCATCATAAAAAAGTTCTTTCTTATATCTAGCCTGAATCTACCCTCTTTTAGTTTAAAACCATTACCCCTTGTCCTAACGCAACAGGTCCTACTAAAAAGTTTGTCCCCATCTTTCTTATAAGCCCCCTTTGAGTGCTGAAAGGCTGCAAGAAGGTCTCCCTGAAGCCTTCTCTTCTCCAGGCTGAACAACCCCAACTCTCTCAGCCTTTTTTCATAGGAGAGGCGTTCCATCCCCCTGATCATTTTTGTGGCCCTCCTCTGGACCTGCTTCAACAGGTCCATGTCTTTCCAGTGCTGACAACTCCAGAGCTGGATGTGGTACTCCAGGTGGGGTCTCACCAGAGCAGAGTAGGGGGGTAGAATCACCTCTCTTAAACTTGGGTGAATAATTGTCACAGTATAACAAGAAGTCCATAAGTATAAAAAGGGAAAGAAAGCACTAAGGAATTAATGAAGGAAGTTGGTACTGTCAAAAGCAATGACCTACATGCAACCTCCATCTCTGGAAGTATGTGATGTGCTGATTCCCAGAAGCTTAGAGAAAATAGCAGAGGAGGGATCAGTTTTTTCTCATGTTCTCCCTCATATTTATACTCTAAACAGCTGGTATACTGGCCACTTCTGTAGTCAGAATTCTGAACTGGACAGAAAATTGGAATCTGATTTAAAAGTTCTTATGTTCATGTAACATTTACTGTTATAAATCCACAGAAGCTCATATATTAGCTGGAGAAATTATTTTCCTTCCCAGTACCATTGAAGTTTTTATATTAAAAATATCTAGTTTAATTTAAAGTTAATGTATTTTAATTTGAAGTACACTTCTGCAACTGAAAATTGCTTATAAACTAGACTATATTTAGGACTCATCCTTTCTTAATTTGGAAAATTACACAATATTATGTGCTTAGGATCAAGATAAGCTAAGAAATTTGATTTCTGGGTCTTTGTTTCATGTTACATCATCACTTTGAGATTACGATATCTAAAAGATATCTGTGACCATAAAGCAAATCTTAATCTTTTCTTATAGTACTTGTTGTCAAGAAAGCCTAAGTGGTGCTATTTGTAACTTCAGAACAGTTCAGAGAAGCTTTTACAGTCTGGGAGAAATAACATGAGAAATTGTTATACTTTACCCACATTTGCCCTTTCAACTACATGAAATAATTCCTGTTGCTTGTAAGGAAATAAATACTAAAACCGCTTGAGCTTATAACTTGATTTAGAAAAGTTAAAGTAATACTGTGTTTTGAAAAGGCATCTTTGCATTCATTTCATATTACAACTTGATTTCTCTTTTCACTTATATAAATTTCTAAGAACTGCATTACACTATATCTGATATAATTGCTTTGGTGATAGCTGTTATTTGAATACTCACCTAAAATTGTTTTAATCTCAAATCTGATGTTATGTTAGAGAAAGTGCACACGAGTCACTGAAATCTCCAGATTTTCGGTTGTGTAACTTAAACTATGAGACCTCCTCATATATTATATTTTATTGCACTATTTATCTATGATAATGCTGTAGTCCATGTCTAGATTTTATTTGATTTGACTTTTTTTTCTACCCCTTCAGCTACTACATTTTTTCTTTCTTTAGTTTCAGATAACGGCTACAGATGTAGATATGAACAAGCAAAGTGTCTTCTGTGTCTTTAAGAAGACAATGAATCAAATGTGGCAATAAATTTTTTCTTCATAAGCATGGTATAAGCAGGTACTCTCCAAGGCAAGTAGAGAACAGCTGAAGATTAAAGATAATTTTTGAGAAATTCAGCGGAAGAATTTTTTTTTTAGTCTAGGCCAAGGTCAAAAGAGAAAACTTATTTCATTAGCATTAGAATAATTGTACAGGATGTGTTCCTGGCAAGTCATTTGCACAAAGCTATGTGAATATCAAAATAACTCAAATCAATAAGGCAGATTTCTATTTCAAGTAATTTGCTCAAAGTTTTATTCAAGTAAAATATAACGACTTTGCCTTTCCCCATTTTTAACCTTTAGTATGAAGTTAAGAAGAACTATTGGAAACTTTTATATGATACCTAACTATAAAGATAAGAAGAAAAAGAAAGTGAGATAATAAGACAAATGATCAATATTTCGCATTAGGTATATATGTACATAAAATAAAAATATTTTAAAACCTGGTTGGACAGAAAACCAAGTTTCTTATTTAAATGTCTACTTATAGACAGTAGCTTGATATAAATTAGCAGAATCATTTAATAATTGTTCAGCTGATCCTTAGGATTACATTAAAAAAAAAAAAATCTCTGAAAGCTGTTTGACCTTGTACTTTCTTTACTTGAAGAAACTCTTGGTTACACTGAACTTTAAATCTCAGCCCTGTGAAAGTTGTGGCCCAGACTTGTGCAAGTACAGTGGTGAAGACACTTGATGGGCTGTGGTGAGTTAAACTTGGCTGGCTGGCTGCCAGGTGCCTACCAAGCCCTATTTTACAAAAATGTATTAATTTGCATATATCTTTTCAGTTGACAGGTTGCAGACAGATTTATTGTGTCAATCTGAGCCAATCTGCATCATTTATTATTAAAGGACAACTCTCAAAAGTAGGAAATGGGAAATGTTAATTACAGTACCTGGAAAAACAGTGTGGTCTGGAAATCACAGTCATTTTCTACTGCAGAACACGGGGTTAGCCAAATATTTGCTCACTAAACACATGCAAAATTTAAAAGATGTGTTGTAGCATATGGTACAGGACTGCACCCAACAATGACTGTGGCATAGCCTCCACATTATTCTGCCTGTGTTAGTATGCCATAGTGAATACAAATATTTGCTTGCAGTCTTGCAAATCCCACTGTAAAATCCCTCAGTCAGCATTTTAGTCTCAGAACAGGTTTGAATTGGATAAAATATTGTCTATTTGCCAATTCTATGTAGAAGGTCATTTCAGAATTGAGATTCACTTAAAATTTCAAGATGTTAATAACATAAAAATTCAATTCTGACATTTGGTACAAGTTCTATTATTCTATCTGCTTCTATATCCGTGCAGCTACCTGGACAATTGCAGGCAGCTCTAATCCACAATCAGAACTTCCTTACACCTTCTCTGTAATAAGGTAAAAAAGGATGAACTTTTCAGTCCTTTGATTTATGACATATTTTCCAATTTTTAAGCATCCTTTATGTCTTCTTTGAAAGTATTCAAGTCTACCCATCCCTTTCCTGGACTGTGGGAATCCACATCAATGACCATATGAAATATTTGCTTATTCATTTTTACCTGTTTAAACATAGAAGGATTACTTAAGTGCCATCTGATATATGGCTCAAATTGGTTGCTCACTTTTGGCCAATTAATCTACTGTGGATTGATCACTCATTAATATTCTTATTCCCTATTGTGTGACTTTACATCTACCTGGCTATACTAAAAACATGCTGTTTGCTTGCTTGTTTGTCAGTGGCCTTCTTTAGTTACCCTACTTCATCCTGCGGGTACATGATGATGAGAAAGGAGTGTGTTACCTTCTGAGGCACTTTTTCAAATGTCGGTTACTATGTTTGATAGGACCATATTGATCAGCATATGTTTTATATTTCATATTGATTCAATGCTGTATCCATGTAGTAGGTCTGTTGGGATAGAGTTAATTTTCTTCATAGCAGCCCGTTTCATGCTGGTTTTTGATGTGTTGATAACACACCAGCGTTTTAACTATTGCTGAACAATGCTTGCACAGCATCAAAACCTTCTCTATTTCTTACTCTGCCCCTGCAAGAGAATAGGCTGGGAGAGGGCAAAAGGTTGGGAGGGGATACAGCTGGGACAGCTGATCTGAAATGACTAAAGAGATATTCCATACCATAGGACATCACGCTCAGCTATAAAACTGGGCAGGGGGTGTTGTTTTTCCAAAGTAAACTGTAATTGAGGACTGGGTGGGCATCAGTCTGCTGGAGAGAGGTAGTGAGATGTCGTGGTTTAACCTGGCAGGCAGCCAAATATCACGCAGCCGCTCACTCACTCCCCCCCCTCGCCTCCCGGTGGGGCAGGGAGAGAATTGGAAGGGTAAGAGTGAGAAAAACTTGTGAGTTGAGATAAAGACAGTTTAATAGAACAGAAAAGGGAAAATAACAATGATAATGATAAAATATACAAAATGAGTGATGCACAATGCAATTGCTCACCACCCGCGCTGACCGATAACCA
>NW_009226302.1:0-343 GCF_000690835.1 Fulmarus glacialis | reverse complement strand
GAAAACATCAGTGTGTTCTCAACATTCTCCTCATATATATATACACACACACACAGAGATATTATTCCCTTAGTCTATGGACCATCCCTCTAAAACGTCCATTGAGTTCATTTAGTCCATGACTTTGGGCTCCATCTGTCGTAACAGCATTCCAGGGCTGGAGAGATGGTGTGTGGTGTTGGGCTGTTGCATCCTGAAGCCAGTTCTCATTTCAGTATTGCTGTGCTTGTCCGGTTCTATCATCGTTGCACTTTGCTCGGTTTCATGGGAGCTAGTTCATTCTTCATTCATCTGGGTGATTTTTATTACTATAGCATTGATAGCAAGCATAGAAATAATGATA
>NW_009226301.1:18813-19809 GCF_000690835.1 Fulmarus glacialis | reverse complement strand
CTTCCAACCCAAACTATTCTATGATTCAAGGATCATTTTCATCAATCTGTGTGTGGTTGTGTGTGCCTGTCTATATCTGTGTATATGGATATGTCTTATATCTTGTATATAACATATATATTGGTTGGAAAAAGGAAGCTTCTAAATATAGTTTATCAGACTTAGGCTGGGTGGTTATCTGAGGATGAGGGGCAATTGCTGTGGACTATCTTTCTCTCCTTTGTGTGTAAAGAGAAATTAGAATGACAAACTTCTATTTACAGGTCCAGCTTTTAGTTGCCTAAATTAGGACAGATGAATCCCATAAACTGTTGAAAATCATAGTTTTTATGAAAATCTTAACATTACAGATTACATGTACAGACAGAAAGGAATTTCCATGGAGATTATTCAGTATATGAGTTGTTTTTAAAAATCAAGCAATCCCAGAAATGTCTTATGCTAGCCTGAAATGTGTAAGGTTTTGCCTTCAGATAAGCAATACTTACTCCTACATTTTTTACCTCTTACATCATGATTTTTTTCTCTGATTTGCTTTTCCTTGTTTCATCTTAAAAGTTGTGGGATTTTTTTTATTTTAATGTTGTACTATGGTTAATGTAGGACACAAATAGTTAAGTCTGACGTGGGGTTTTCAAGTTGTTGTAAATTTTTAGCAAAAGACTGTCTACCATTGGATGACTTGGAAATAACAATTTCAGGTAGTTGTTTTTTCTGTGGTGTTTGTAAACTCTTATCCTCTTAGAACATAGTATTAAACAATGCTATTATAGCTTTCTTTATAACTTCAGAGAAATTTAAATGGAAAGCCCTAAATGCTTTTCTTTGACTGAAAGACAGGGATGACTTTTTGTAAGGTAATACAGAATTTAGTAATTCAATATGATCATTTTACTATTAAAAATAGCTTTCTATAAATATGTTCTCCCAATGTATATTTTCCTAGAAGAAAAAAGTGATTAGGGAACACTTTTAAATTTTTTTATATTTTTAATT
>NW_009226301.1:8143-18801 GCF_000690835.1 Fulmarus glacialis | reverse complement strand
TTTAATTTTTAGTTTTTATTTTTTAAATTTTCTATTTTTACTTTTTTATGTTTAATTTTTAATTTTTAAATTTTTCATTTTTAATTTTTTGAAAAAAAATATTGGGGTGATATTGTGGAAGTAAGACCACTCTAGGATGGTAATGCTACTGGTGACTACTTTCTGGAAAGGACTTGCAGTAGATTAAGTGTTTCAAATCTTCATGTTTAACTGGCTTTTGTACGGAAAAATTGACAGGCTATTATAATTTTTTTTTGTTTGTTTGGAAAAAAGAGGTATACTTTATGGTTCTTTTTTAATCGGTCTTTTCCCAAATGTATTTTATGTCATGTGTGTCTGCTGCTTATAGATAGATGATATTCAATTATTGCACTGAAGGATCACTAAATACATAATATATTTTTCTATACAAACATAGTTTAAAATGCATCATTAACCATTTTGAGAAAATAGTGTATGTAGTGTAACACTGGTTGTGACATACTAGTGAAAACTTTTTTTTTTTGATAAAAATTGCATTGTCACTCTGAAATGTCCACAACAGTGCTTAATTTGATGGAAGAACCTGAAAATATTTTCAAAGAAATACTTGCAATGTTCAGTTTTGGGAGACAGATACTCCCCATCCCCTGAATTTATTTAATTCTGATGTGGTTTTTTTCACTTCCTATTTAAAAGTTTGTGCATTTTTTTTTTACATTTTTAATAACATTCTATTATTTCTAGTGATGTATCAATAATAATGCAGCAAACACTAATGCTACTTTTCCTAAAACGTCAAGAATTGAAATAAGTGATTTTAAAAATTTTTAAGGCTATACTTAGATTTACATCAAATTGCTATATATTTTTGTGACGCACAAACAAAATTTCTTATCAGTGATTTTTGGCCGACTCAAACGTAGTGTTTATTTTCACTGTCTCTGGTGAATGCCACTCAGATTGTGTACTGGCAGACCTTTGAAGAGTTGTACATCTGCAAAACAGAATTAAGTTTTAAAGCATGTGACGGCAAGTTCAGAAAATTCATAAATATAATCCAAGATAATGTGTTATTGTATAAGAAATGTTTGCAAGTTGCTGATATTATTTGGACTGGCCTCTTTAAATGTCTGCTACTTCTCTCTTACCTGTTAGCTAATTTGTCTTCTTTCTTTGAAATTATATCGTTTTTCAGCTTTTATTTCTGTCAGTTATAGGGTGATATGTACATATATGTAATTCACTGTTGAATTTGTAGAAATTATGGGTCTACATGTTTTGTCTGTAGAATTTCATTGAAAGAAAATTTCACTGGTGGTTTAGGAAAAAAGCATGAAAATATTTAACCTTTTTGCCAACAATTTGTGCGATTCCTTCAATCACATCTACTGTTCATTTTAAGATAATCTTTGGTCTGGGATGAGATTCACTGAGAGTGTAGGAAAGGTTAGTTTCCCATACAACATTAAACTGCAGTAACACTCCACTTATTTTTGTAACCATTTATTTGGTGAAAAATGCCACCAAGAGAATTTTATTTCTGTTGTGCTTTAGTGACATTAATATCACAGTTGTTTGGTTTGCAAGTAAAATAGCTGTTACGTATTTGCCTAGCTCATAAGACTAGATCCAGTGGAGCTCATAAGACTAGATCCAGTGGTTAATTATACTGATTTGTGGCTCATGTATTTGATGTAAGTTTTGGAGACCAAACAATGTTTTTAGCTTAATTCTACAGCATCATGGACTTATGATGTGCTCAGTAATACAAGTGTAATTATTTAATTATGTAAATATTTGATCATCATAGAAAATACTTATACTCAAGGTTTAGGAATGTGTTTCAAACAAGCCAGTTGCGGTTGTTTTTTTTTTGTTTGTTTTTGTTTGTTTGGGTTTTTTTTAATGAGTAACTGAAACTCTGCATCCAAACTCTATTTTTTGAAATATAATAATTAAGAATTAATTTGTTTGTTTTAAAAAAATACTAAGAAAACATTTGAAATTAGGCATTTCCAGGGATAAGTTCCATCTTCATAAAAAAAACCCAACCAAAACCAAACCAGCAAACCAAACAACCCAAACAAACCCCACCCTGTATTAAAAAACAAACCCCAAAACCTGTAACTTGGCTATCTCCCTTTTTGCACAGGTCTGTATCTATTAGAAAATCTTATTGCACTTAGAATTTATGCTTATTGCTGTCTACTTCAGAAGTTATATGTTTGGATCTTGAGAGAAGACATACTTGTGTTTCATTTTTCTAACAAAGCTTTTTGGAAGAATGTCTGAATACTTAGAACGTGAAGTTTTTACAGTCTTTTCAAGTGTACTCTAATCTTGATAGCTGTTTCCTTGGCGGTGGGGTTTTTTTTTATTATTGTTTTGTTGGGGTTTTTTTGCCACATCCTGCTCATCTAGACCATCTCTTTCAAGAATTTACTAATTTTTTTTTTTGCATTACAATAAATTATTAAAGAGAATTAAAAACAGTGTGTTAGCATTCACAAGAGCAACTTCTTTTGTTGCATTTCCTGATTAGTTTTTTTTTTTTCCTCTCTCCCTTCCTTTCCCTCTTCCTCCCCCCCTTCCTTATGCAATAGATTGTATGGGCAGGGTCTACCTAGCTCAGCCAAGGAGATTTATCTTCCTTCTCCATTTAGTCTTCTGTACTGCACGTAATGCAGATCATGAGATGCAATTGTTCCTGCATGTTCCTATTTGTGGTTAAGAGGAGATAGACTGCTGTGCTGATGTAAAATTCCAACTGATTTCAAACACAGTTTTATGTGAGGTGTGATTGTATTAGAAATTGGGGCTTTTAAAATACAAGTTTCCTGAAGCGAGTATGATCTTTTCATTACGGCTAAGCAGTACCTAATACAATGATATCATCATGCTGGCTGAGGCTCTTAAATAAATAATAGAAGTAACTTGTATCATTACCCACTTCTGTCTGTTATAATAAGTTTTGTTGAAGCCACATAAAGTATCTATAAAACAAGAAGACTGTAAATTGAAACTGGCATGCATGTTTTCTCTTTGCTTTTAGTTCAGGCAGCTGATAACGAAATACAGTGAATGTTAACTTTGGTCTTATTTTGTGATGCAACTAACTCAAGATAGTTTTATTTAAAGTTCTTTGTAGTATAATAAAGTATCTAAAGTTAAATAGAAATTTATACATTCCATTTTGACGAATTGTTTAAAGCTGTATCATTTTAAAGTTACAGTAGTTAGTCATTAAACAGCTTGATAGATAGCTAGATCTTTTTTACATCTTCCCTGCATATGCTATACTGCTGAAGTGAGTTGCATAAACATTGGTAGGAGAACTGGGAGAAAAGGACAACTCTCTTCCACTGGAGTGCTGAAGCAAATTTCTTTAAAAATGCAAAGGTATTTTCAAGTTTTGGGAAAATATAACCATGTCTTTTCTCTGCAGATTAATTCCGTGCTGTTATCTGGAAACTGAGTCAGAGATTAATTTTGGTGCGGTGATTGCAAACAGTAAAATAATTAGTAAAGAGATTAGTATTGCTAACCATGGATCAGCTTCAGGTAAATATTTAGTATGCATTAAATTATACAAATATTTTGTTTTCTTAGAAAATGTAATTTTATGCAAGTTAACACTTCAGTGGCCAAGTAGAAATTAACTGAAGTTCTGGGTTATGCAGAATATGAGTATTGTAGCTAAAGGTTCTATAAATGGCCCATTGCTTCTGTAGGCAGTACTATGTTTCCGCTTAGGGAAGAAAAATGAATTCAGAACTTTGCCAGATTTTAGGAGTTTTTTACTTTTTGAGTCCCGTCTGAAAGATGTAGAAATAACAGTTGCTCATTGGCTTTCTATGCCCAACATAAATAGTAGCAAATCACGTCTGCTCATGCTTTGTTGTCTTTGTGATTCTGTGATCCCAATAACTGTCTATTAACTAAACAACTACAAGCTCCCTGTACTTTCAGAGCTAAGGTCCTCTAGGATTGGAATTGAACCGTATTTGTTACCAGAAGATAATGAGTGGTCTTTTATCTTGCTGCCATAGCTTTTGAGATCATACAGCTTTCAAAACATGCACATACTTCAACTTCTGTGAGGGACCCTTCCGGGAGTATAAGAAACGTGGAGAATGGAGCGTAAGGATGCTTGTATGATCCAAGTAACCTATTTGACTGCCTTTTCCACTGGGCAAAGCTGTAGACACCTTTCTCCAGAAGTAGGGTGGCAACTATGCTCAGTTTCAAACAACAAATTTAAGGCAGTTAATTATTTTGGTGAACATTTGCTTCATAGATTTCCACAAAAAATATCATACCAACAGAAAATACATGATTGTAAAAACACAGAGATGGGTTGCAATATTTAAAAAAAAAAAATCAAATGGTTGTCTAATTAGAACAGAATTTTATTCTATTTTAAATTTTTTTTCCAAAAAGCAAAGGAAAAATTGTTTTTTTTCTAGCCAGCTCAACATAAAGAGGTAGTATGTTGTTTATATAATCAGCTCTTACTCATACATACTAACTTCTTTCTTTGAGGAATGATGATTAGGTAAAGAAAATGAGATAGCCTACATTACATATGCATGTACAACTAATTTGCATGATGTGAAATTCCTTATGTTGTGTAGGAACTGTTTCTAGTTATAAACTCTGTTGCATGATGCATGCAGGCTGCATGATGGAGTTTTACAGGATTGGACACAGGCAAAATTAGAATTAAAGCGGTGGTTAGTGTAGAGTGTATTGAGGGCAGACAAAGGAATAGCTGCTGAATTTGTGTTTCTGTAGGCTCTGTGAATCGTAATACAGCAGGTCGCACTAACAGGCAGCTTTTTTTGCAGGAAGTGCTGTATGCTGGCCTGTGACTCAAGGATTGCATTTCACATGGCATCCCATGCACAAAATGAGTCCTTTGTTCCTGCTTCTGATCTCATATCAGAGGTTATCTATTGTCTGAGGTCAAACACTGCATTTTTCCTACATCATTTGAAAGAATTTCTTACTATCTATGATATAATGACAGATAATTAGTGTTGCTAGTTAAATATACATTTAATAATTTTTTCACATTTTAAAAAATATTTTTATAACCTAGAAATGTTCACTGTTCTCTCTTCTGCAATAAATTGTGTTGTGTACACACCAAATCATGAAAACTGTAGTTACCTGCAACATGTACTTAACTTTCTGGCTATGGTAGCTGCCTAGGGCTGTGTATAAAACATCCTGTAACTTACAAAATGTTACTTACAGCTGCTTTTGTTTGGAATGTGAGTACCTTTTCTGTTACAATCACAACTTGCAAAGTGGCATTGGACATGTGGGTGTAATATTTAAAGAAACCTTGGAAATAATGATCTACTCTGTGTTAGAAATAGTTTTGAAAAAGATTAACTCTGTTTCCTATTTCAATAGGAAAAAGTACTGCTTGTGAATATCTGCATTGTGTTTTGTAATTCCAAATGTGTAACAGAAGAATAAAAATCTACAACTTTGTTGTGTAACATTCTGTTTATTATTCTGCTTCTTTCAGGTACATTTAAAATATCGTATGATGGGGTTGTCCTGCTTAACATAGAACCTACCACTGGAGTGGTAGAGCCGAAATCTATAAAGACAGTTAAAGTGGATATTTGCACAGATGTACCCAGAGTCATCAGAGAAATGATAAAGTGAGTATGACTGAAGAAATCCAGCTCTGTAAATTACATTTTTGTCTGTTATTAATTCTAGTCTTTATTATGAATGTTTATCTAATAAAGTTAAGCTCCCAGGTGTCAGTTGCTGTCTTCCACATTTATTTTTATTAAATTAATTTGATGATTATATTATATCCACAGAACAATGGTGCAGTACCTGGCTGTGTTATTAAAGATATCTCATAAGTCATAAAGATATTGGATGTTTACACACATTTCAGTATACAACTAACCAAAAGCTTTTAGATCTTTCACTTTTCTACAGGTCCTGTGTTCCTTACTTTTTTTTAGCTTCCATAACTTTGCTATTTTTCTTTTGGATCTATGTGTTTCAGGAGTCTCAGAAACATCATGATGTCCTTTGGAGTATCTTATTTTAAATGGAGGGAATGTATTTGCAACCATTAACCCTTTTAAGAATAGACTATTTTTAAATGTCTACCTTGTCTCTCTTCAAATGGTAATACAGACTTTTTAGGAAGTGCCAGAATTTGGAAGTGGATACCAATCTGGAAAGTCCTTTTCAATCCTATTTTCTTATAATAGTGAATAGGATGTGGTTGTTGGTTTTTTTTTTTTTTTTTTGTGGGGTGCGGTGGGGGTGTGTGTTTCCTGGTTTGGTTTTAAATTATTAAGATATATGACTTAAAGTTCAGTTCTTTCTGTTCTTGCTTTTTGTAGCCTGATGGAAAAGGAAATGAAATGAAAGGAGAAAAAGTCTATTGGAGTGACAGGGAAGACAATATCTGTATTTTGCCTCACAGTTACATCCTCCTTCATATGATATTTTCTTTGGTTACTAAGTTTCAACCTCTTGGTTGCGGAGTGTCATGCTTTCTGCCTTTCCTTTGCTGACCAGGCTAACACCACTGTTTTCTTCACCCCATCTTGGTTAATCGGCTACTGTCTCCTGCAGTCTAGTAGACTGACTTTCACTAGAAAGCCAGTGATTTAAATGCTTTGATTTGGGTCAGTTTTGCATGTCCTAATATAAACCAAACAGATTATTTCTAACACTTTTCTACATTACCTCTGGCTGCTTGCTACTCTTACTGACAGAGTGGAGTTGGAAGGTCATGGCTGCACTGAAGTATGGATCAAAGCTGTTGTGGTTGAACAAGTTCTTAAAGTTCTAGGAGTGTCTTGTGGAAATATATTGGAATGCATTCACTTTGGACCAGTTTACTTTGGGTCTTCAAAGACTGAACAAATAACTTTATACAATGAAAGTCCTGAGTGTATGGACTGGGTAGCAGTACTGGAAGACAATGCCATTGGAGGAGAGATGGTAAGAAACTCTTCTGATTTTTATTTCAGTTGAAAAGTTGTTTTCATTTCTGCTTTTGCATTTTTTGTTTCTCAACATTCGTCTTCTAGTAGTGTTTACTATGTCATACTATTTCCTGATCAATAGGCTTTCTGAAACTTCTGTCCAACCAACAAATTTTTACTATAATTTAACCTTGGAATTAAGTTTTTCAGATATTTCTGTTTCACTGTGTGACATCTTAACCTTAACAAAGTTAAGTATGTTCCCTGGGTGTGTTTTTTTTTTTTTTTGTTTTGTTGGGGTTTTTTGAGCAGTTTTGCTTGGCCTACTGGATTTCTTATCATTTAGTAGGAGTTACCAAAATATATTTTGGTATTCTAAGATGTTAAGCATCTGTGGTTTCACTTGTTGTTCTCAGACAGTGAAATCATGTGAGTGAGCATCATCTTTAAAAAAGGGAATTAAAAACATTGACATGAAATCGATATTTAAAAATTGGTTAATTAGCCATGTGATATGTAACTATGTCAGTGCTATTACTTATGTTATGTCTTTCTACTTGTTGTGAAAGGTATGAAAATGTATGTGTAGGGGAATAAAAAAACCCCAAACACAAAAGGGAAAGCAGAACAGGCTGAACTATTCCACATTTTGATTATTTTTTAGGGGACAGATCTTCAGAGAAGTGCAGATGCTGTTTTACAAGACTTAAGCCTCAAAAATAGAACAAGAGATGTAGATGTTTCCACCCTGATCTTGTGCATTCCCAATCAAGGAACCTTGCTACCTTATGAGAAATCTTTGGTTACATTGTGCTTTAGTCCAAAGTGAGTGAGTGGTCCAAATTAGACACACGCACACAAGTTGATTGGTCTAAACTATTCTGTAAAGAGCTGTGTTAGAGAAAATAATTTTAAGTTAATGTGTCTACAAATTTTTTTCTGAATGACTTCTTACGTATTTATGCGTGTTAAAAGAAATTGCTTGGCATGATACTACAAATGAGAAAGCAAAGTCTGAATTGATTATCTGGGAGATGTTTTATAATACATTAAGATTGTATTTGAACAAAGAATTGGTTAAGCTTGTTTTGCGAGAAGGATTTTACCAGATTTTGCCAAGGGAACTAATTGCAGCTCCCATTAAATATGTTGAATCTCTAACGATTGTTGAGAGAGTTCTACAGTGTCAAATGAAGTGCCTTTTTAATGACTGCAGATTTATTTCATAAAGATATACTATATGTGCAGCATTATGAAAGAATATATATATATTTCATCACCAAGAGACTGAAACATTTTGGAGAGCTTTCATTTCACTAAAAAAAAGTAAGCATAAAGGAACATTTCTTCTTCGGATAAGGAAAAGAAAAAGAAAATGCGCTTTTGCCGTTTTCCCTTACTTAAACTCTAATTATAAGTGATGATTATGCACGTAATATTAGTTTAGAAAACTGTTGTAAACTGGAAAAGATATCAAATGACTCGTATAATAAGCATACAGATACTGTTGAGCTTAAATTTGTTACTGTTCCATTTTCCGAAAGGAAGTATAAAGATAATGTGTTCAAGCTGTAACCAACAGCAAAGAAGCCAGACTGGATGATTAAAAATAAGCCTTGATTTTTTCTGTGGGTTGGGATTTGGTGGTTTGTTTTTTTCCCCATCCTGTAATTAGAGATTGTGACTCTTACAGAAAATTTAAAAGGGACTTTGCAGTGAACGACTCATCACCGAAACAAGATTACGTACTGTTTCTGAGATTTGAAGCTGTTGGGAATAAAGATGGCTATCTGCAGGCCCTCAGTGATGGTGCCACAGCAATCACGAGTATGTTATCAGAAATGTATAGTCACCATCAGAAATGTATATATGGATGATAAAACTGTATATCTTGGGTTGTTTTTTTTTTTTAAATTTCTTCATCTTAGCAGTTTTATGGGAAACCTGTGTTTGTTTTATTTATATCCATACAAATAAGTTATTGTAACTTACATCTTTAATGCTTTAGCACCAAACCCTCTTCAAACAGTGAGTAGAAAGGAGGAGGGAATCGTGTATCATGAATATGCATGCTGGTAATGAACACCTAGAACTTAATTATAAATGTAAATATTTGGAGGACATTAAAAAAACCCCAGCCATTTGCAAGCCACCAGCACTTTGGTAATACCAGTTTTGTGCATTTTAAGTGAATATTTGATCACTCTCAAATTCCTTAATGAGGGAATATGTTATCTAACAGCCATCATAAGTAAGCATGTCTGTGTTAAGTTTATAGAAAATTGCATTATAAATCATATTATATTACGGTATTATTTTGTTTTTGCAACCATACAACTATAGTATGACTTTTCTGTTTGTAAGCTAATAGGTATGTGAGGTTTGTTTGTTTGTTTTTTGTGTTTGTCTAATGCAGTGAATCATCCTCATCACATGGAGTTAGCTTTGACAGGTTCTGGGCTTCCTCTCATGTTAACTTTTAGTCCAGGACCAGTTATTAAGTTTATGGACTGTTTCCTGGGTGAACAAACACAAGTTCTATGCACATTCAAAAATGAATCCGAGTCCCTTCCAGTAACATTCAGCTTCCGCAAGACTGCTCACTTTAATATTTCACCTGAAAAAGGGAAAATTAAAAAAAAATCTGCAAAGGTAATTACCTCTTTCTCTTAGATTATGTAGATATGCTTTACAGTGGCCAGCAGTGGAATTTCTTTAAAGTAAACCAGAACAATTTCATTTCAGTAGGTATGACGTTTAGTATCAGCCAAAAATATAATTTTTTTCTCCTTATGTAGAGTCTTTTAATGCTCTTTACTCCAGGAAGCAACAAGTGTTACTTTAAATTTGGAAAAAATAATTGTAGTACTAAAGAAACTTTACCCAGGTTTTTCCTGGCTTTAAATTTTTTATTTTTTACTGACTTTAGAAGACTGATTTATACCCAAACCTTTGCAGGATCCTTTTAATTTCTTTCAGTAAATCACAAATACTGGAGTAACATAACATATCTTTTAATGGAAGAAACTTTGCCAGATTTAAGTCAAATATGGAAACACTTATAATTTCACAAACCTGTAACTCAGGGCACAAGAGAGAACAATTTGTCCCAGAAATAAGCAAGAGAGACTTTGTGGTGTTCTAATGTGTAGCAGTTTTATATTTTCTTATATTGCTAATTTATGTGTGGCAGCTGGCATATTCTAAGAGCCCAGTTTTGAACACCTATCTTAGAAGTAAGCATGGAGAGAATTACACAAAACTTTTCTCTTTGCTTTTCTGTCTCATATGTCTCATAATGACTTTTCTTTTCCAGGATGTGATATTTTCATTTTCTCCACATCAAATAGGAACATTTAAAGTGGAGCAAGTTGTTGATATCATTGGTACAGGACTAGAGAAAAATAATTTACAGGTTTTGAAGACAAAATCCTTTCACCAAATATATTTGAGCTTTATTGGTGTGTGCAAATCTAAACGAAAAAACATTCTATTCAAAATTAATCCCGGTAAGATGCTAAAAAGATAAGTGACAAGTGATAAAATGTTTTAAAAGTACATTTTTAACACTTTAAAAGAGAATTTTTTACTATTTTTAGTTTGTTTTTTTAAAAAAAAATCTCTGTGAGTTTAGGGAATGCTTATTTGTATGACAAATAAACAATGAGAGTATAAAACAATGGGTAAAATAATGGTGAG
>NW_009226301.1:7390-8120 GCF_000690835.1 Fulmarus glacialis | reverse complement strand
CCCGCAATTTTAACAAAAATTGAACTATTAAAGCATAGATTTTCATCATATGATTATTTAACTTCTATAAATCAGAAAATAAAGGCTTCAATTTTTGGCAGTGATGCCATTACACAGTGCTAGTATGTTTAATTTGTAAGTAGAGAGATGGGTAAAGCACAGAAAGAAGTTAGGAAAGATAACAGGGTATTCTTTACTGATTGAAAGTTACTACTGTCGGATGAATTTGCCAGTTAATACAGCCTGCTACCTGTCCCATGTCCACTGACTCTTCTTATTCTATGAAGCCTATGCCAGCATAAAGGATCTTTCAGGATATGCAATAATTAGTCTTTAATTTGTTCCTCATGTTCCTAACATGTCCCACGGACAACCACTTTACAGTAGATTTGACTAAGCCTGTCACCGGATTTTAAAACCAGTCATGGGAAACATAGCTTTTTCTAGCATCAAATACGCTGTAGCATCTGCAGGTAGCACTGTCCTCTACAGTGGTGCATCTGACTTCTGTGTGTAGATAAGGAGGGGAGCTTGAATACTGACTTACTTGAATACTCGAATCCTTAACTGACTGCTGCCCACTTGAAGATGTACTCACTAATGAAAAACAGGAAGGCAATACCCATTTTTTTCAAAGAGAGCATTGTGGGGAAGTAAAAAGAGGAAGTAGCTGGAAAGTCAGGATAAAATGCTGTTCTTTCTACAAATATCAGAATGATTGATAAGCCAC
>NW_009226301.1:0-7360 GCF_000690835.1 Fulmarus glacialis | reverse complement strand
CATGGCTATCAAGAATTGATGAGAAACTAAAGTTTTGCAATTTCTGAGTTTTATTGTTGAAATCCAGAACTCCAGCAGTTTTCCTGCTTCAAAAACACAATTAAAATATGTTTCTGTGGATCAAAGATTTAATGTAGTATTCCAGTTTTGTCAGCTTTTCTAAATGCTCTTGTCTACCATTTGCTCTATTAATGTCCCCATTCTGCTCCTATTTGCAGGTTTATAAAGAGGTTATGAGGGGTATCTGTACTTTATAGGCTATTGATATCTGTGTTTTGCTTTTAAGCTTCGTTGAAGGATGGAGGGAAAGTGAGTTTTTTCAGATCCTTGTATAGATGGGTTTTGTATCTTCCTGTTCTCTTCTCCCAGTCTCTGTGGATGAGTATGTGTACTTGTCTCTCTGTATTCGATGGAGGTAGGAAGAGACTGGAATAAAGCTTCTTGCAAACTGTGCCTCCCTGGGCGGTGGAAGTTGTAATCACTGCTATAGTTTGGAGGATAGAAAGTAGGGGTTTTTTTTAATTCATTTGAGGATAAAGTAAGGCTAAAGTGGGTAAAACCAACGTGTAGTTTAATGTGTCAATTTTTTTGCAGGTGAGGGAGGAAGGGGCAGTTGAAGAATGGATTTACTTATTTATTTATAGTGCTGTTTTAAATGTGTACCTTTATGTAGGAGAGGTGAGCAAACAGATGGCCTAGCTTCTGTCATAATTTTTCTCTTTAACTTTAATGTATATGTGCTTTTCTAAAACTAGAGTGAAAAAGATCTGAGCTCTCTTTTTAGTTGTGATAGCTGGGGAGTTCTTTGTCAGAAATCATGCCTGTGTTTGCAGCCCTTAAGACAAGCTTTAGGACACTGCGGACAGTGTTGTGACAGAGGCAGCTCTGAGTGTTCGGCCCTGTGCACATGCAAGACAAAACATCACAGCTGGACAATAGTAGTAGTGGTTTGGGCTCTAGTATTTGTTCGTCTGTGATATAGGCCGGGAGAGGTGGTTGGCTGTTAGTATGGTCTGAATGCCTTCTTCCCTCTTGACTGAGGGATGGGTGACTGACTGTTGGGCCGCTGGGTGGATCAGTATAAATTAAGAAATATTTTCCTAATAATTTGAATTTTGTTTAGAAAGTATTAGTATAAGTGTATGTAACACTTTATTTGAATTTCAAGGTATAACACCAATGATTTCCAATGCAACTGGACGGTTTGTAGCTGATGGCACAGGACAGTGCACTGATACAGCACCTGTGGCAATACTTAAATCAACCCAAACACAAATTCATACTCACTGGATAAACAGGAATTGTAAGGGTGATGCACTTATAGCTTTTCCTAATGACCGTGCAGCCAGCATTAGGCCTAGTGAATGGAATAAAAAGTACAGGTAAAAATTACTTGGATATAATATTTAAAACCACACATTTGTATATACTGTATAGTAGAACAAGATTGGTTACTCACACGACAGTTTGATTTGGTTTTTTTTTCAGGCTGAAAGTTCATTAAAATTCATTGCATTCTACTTAACCTTGAGCCTCTTGCACATAAATTTCTTGGGTTGCTTTTCTTATGTGAAACTACAAATGTAGCTATTACAGTTTTAATATTTTGTTTTTATGGTTGCCTTTACAAGGACAAATATTAATAATCAGCTATGATAAAAAGAATGTAGCAAAAATCGATGTGTTTCTTTCTAACAAGACCCAGAATAATTTTACACACGTAGTGAAACTACAATTCTCTTTAAATATTTAGGACTATTTTCACGAAGACTGAGAGATATAATTATATAGATCCAGAGTTTTCTTATACTGACTGTGAACGACTGTTAAAAGAAGCACATAAGGAATACTATGCAGACTTCATTTCTAGTTTAAGACAGCGTCGTTTACAGAAAGATGCTGCTAGGTAAGACTTTGTTTAAAGGATAAATAAATAGTTTAGGCTCATATGAAAAATATGTGTATATGCGTGCAAAATTAACTTAGTGACACCAGTCATATACCTAAATTTGTCCCATGCTGAAATGCTTATGGTCTTGGGACCTTCATTTATAATGCATTCAAAACCCTTTATGTTCAAATGTTCATTTAGACACTTAGAGATCACTTCCTGGGTAAAATGTAGGGACAGAGGCTTAAAATCAAGTTGTAAGAAGAGTTGGTTACGGTTAATAAGAAAAACATAACATTTATTGTGTTGGATTCTCTTCTCTTTTCTTTTTATATAATAAATTGTACGTATTTCCAACTAGTATGTCTAGCTCACCCAAAGTGATGAATTCAGTACATAAATGATGATATAATTTGAGGAATGAAGCAGATAAGATTAAAGGATTGTATTGGCTCTAGCCTTACCTTATAGTAAATTCTGACTTCATGAATTTGTGTATTTGGTTAGTATGCTGTGGAGCAAAATCATGGAAAAGCAGAACTGACAGCACTGCTACTTTTAAAAGTTTTACTTTAAAAAAAAAAAAAAGCCTGTAAAGCCTCTAAAGCAAATAATACCTTAAAAGTATTAAGTTTGCAAGACCCATTATTTAAAAATTAATAAGGCCAGTGGATTATTCTTGTAATCTCAATTTACCTTGCTCTGTGTGTATACATCATGATTCAGACAAGGCCTGCAGAGCTGATTTATTTTATTTTTATGCATGCATATGATGTATGGCTTCCTTGAAAGGAACTGGTGGTGTGTAGTGGCTGAACTGTTGTTTAAATGACCATAACGCATATATTGAAGGTATATTGCATGAGGAGTAAGAACAGAAGGGAAAATTTCAGAGTTATCAGATGAATTTTACTGTTACTATCAAACATAGTAATAATTTTTCTGAATACTTGATATGAAACATCTGTAAGATCCCTGGAAGTTTCAGATCTCTTGGTTGCAGGTGAAATTGATTGATTGGAGTTGACTTTTGACCAAGAAAAGTTAATTGCTCTGAAAATTAAGCTATAAGTGGTCCAGTTCAGACATACACAATTAAAGGATCCTTTGTAATCTTGGCATTTGCTAACTTTTAAGTGCTTGATTTTACAACTTAATTGTTCTTTAAGAGGTATTTTAGACATGATATAATATTTATATTTTGGTAGCCATAATGCTTGCAACCTGTTTAGCTTAGCAATTGCCACAAATGTGCAATAGATGTTAATCCTTGCCTAAACAATACAATAGAAGAATTTTCAAGGCATTTTCTGTACTTGAGGTTTTTTTAATAATGAAATATTCCTACTTAAAGTATTATTTGTTATGTTTAAAAATCTCAAATATGTGTAGACCACGGAATGCTCAAACTTCTAGATTTCCATGTTCTTTTTCTTTTCCCTCCTCTATAGGCAGTTTTATATTTATAATAATTCTGTGAGCATTGGCCTTAAACCAGCTGAAGGGCTTAAGTCACCAAAGATCTCAATCACAGATATTCACAAGGAGAAGCTACAGTTCAAAATGCTTCCTTTAGATGAGAATTGCCTATTAACTAGTCGAAAATTGGCAGCAATTCGTTCTAAATCTTCAATCAAAGAAGTAAGTTAAATGCTTGAGTAGTAATGCAAGCATAATGTGTTTACCATATGAAAAAGCATAAGAATTTTTATCCTGCTCTGAGAAGATGTCTTGTGCTTATCACAGATTTGGAGTGGGCTTAGTGCTATGCCATCTTCTACCCAAGAGAAGGAAGATTGTACTCTAACTTTGACATCCAAGCAGCTTCATCAAATAGTCATTGGTAAGATTTTTAATTTGTTGTTATAAAAGTTAATATAGTTGTTATAAAGGCACTTATTCATAGTAACACAATTTATGTTCATAATTGCTCACCTTAAATAGAAAATAGCTTAATTTGGTGGCAGCTTGATACCTACAGTAGTGTTTAACTAAAGCTTTGTACTCCTCAGAAAATACTGAGATATGACTAGGTATGAACAGGTAAAAGGAGAGCTTCCTTTAAAGACTGCTCAGACTACAGCCTATTATAGAGAAATCAATACAGCATAGTATGAGGGTTGCTCATACCATTATGCCTTGTTATTGGATAGTATCTGGACGAGCATTAATATCAGCAAGATTCATGGGAGTGTTCAGAATGTTTTTGGGAATTAACAGTGAACAGTGATACCCCAAAAAAGTAAAACTTCTTCAGGATCCTCCTTCAAAATAATTTCAGTGGAATGCTCTGTGATGGGGAGTAACACCTTCTAAAGTCTGTGAGGGACTCATCTATTAACAAGACTTGGTACTAAAACTGGTCTATTTTAAGCTCAATTTTTCTTCAGTAAAATTATTTAGCAGCAAAGTGAAAATTTTCAGTACTTTCTGGGCTTTTTTTATTTTCAATGAAGCCAGAACTTGAATAGTGTAGCTGTGTATACTGATAAGGGGAAAGGTAGAATAAGATAAACATATTAATACAAAAACTACTTAGAGTTTTGTAAGATGTTTGATTAGTGCCATGAGCACTAAAGTTTGCAGACCAGCATAAAAACTGATGATAACAGGAAATAAAGTAGTGAGATAATTCTGTCACCATCAAATTACATGCATTATTAAACCAAATAGTCACACATCAGGGAGCAAATAAGCAGGTTAAGTATGTAGACTCTCAGTGAATTGCTGGTTGTCTAGCCATTTAAATATCTGATTAATAAAAAGAAGTATTTATGATTATTAATAATGCCTGTAGTAATTAGCACATTGCTTTTCCTATTTTAATAGCTGGCTAACACAGAATTAAGAAATAAATGTTGGTGCTGGCTTTTGAGTTGTACTACTGAAAACATTCACAGTACATGCATGGTATTTACTTCCAAATTTTTGTGTGAATTTATTCTGCTACAGGATTGTTCTAGCTGACTAATTCTGTAATTTGAGGGACTAAAATGTTTTGCTCATAATGTTTTAGTAGTTATGCGTCCATACTTTTACTATTTAATGTTGAAGATCTTATTTCTTATATATTCCAGGTCCTTCTACTATGGATTTTGGTGATGTTTGTGTGTATTCTACAACAGCAAGAAAACTGCACATCATCAATAACTTGTTAGTTCATATATGGATACAAATTGAGATTGAAATTGATGAATTACAACAGACGAGCCCATTGTCTCAGGTGGTGCCTCCTCTTACAAAGACTCATATTCCAATTGTATTCGAGACAAACACTCTTGGGATGTTTAAAAGGTAAGGCTTCTTATATTTGTCTTGATTTACGTATTTTCTTCGCAGTAGTAGAATAAAAAAATTCATGTGGCTGGTTTAAACTCAGTGTAATTATGATAACTGTTAATGGTGTACACTCATTTGTGGTGATATTGCAATAATTAATGCAGTTTTATGTTGCAAAATTTTGCTAGTATAGTAATGTTTCTTAAGGTTTAAAAAAACCCAACAAACTGTCCTGTCAAAAGCCCATATAGCCACAGGTATATCAGGGAAAAAAGTTTGCTATTACAATGTATTTGTTAGGAGAAATTTTATGGAAAATACTGTGCTCTTTCTGGCATAATGTTGCATCACTGCATCTATGCTCAGATCTTTTGATGCACCTCATGGATAAATGTATAGGCAAACTGTTTTCTAGCCTTCCTTCTCCTCCATGGAGATGGAACTACTTTACTGATGCTGTTAAAATGACTGTAGGAGGTTGATCATCCGTTGGGATGATCTTCACTTTTGACATGATGTAAGTTGTATGCAAAACAATTACAAATTGCTTTTTCTTGTCAGTCTTAACTGTGTGTTCACACTCAGTTGTTTTGTTAAGTATTTTCTTGCTAATTCTTATATTTCACATAAATTTTACTCTGACTACAACATAATAAATACATAAAAATACTAAGAAATATATATTTTTATGCTACAGATCTTTCACTTACACAATAAACAACCAACACCTTGGGCATGTGCTGGTAGTTGCAAAAGCAGTGTCTGTAGAACTTGAGCTGTCTGCAAAAGAACTGATTTTAAATCCTATTCCCGGCTACCTAGCGGAGGCAGAATTTAGAACAACTGTCAGAGTATACAATCCCAGAAACCATCCTGCTGAGTTTACTTGGAAACCTATAATTACAGATAGAGGAACTGCATTTTCTATACAGCCAGCCAAAGGTATACTATGCAAATACAGTGTGTGTGCATGTATCTTAAATGTCAATAATGTTAAGTAAGACAAACATTCAGCTGATGCTATAAACTGTATTTTTTTAGATTTGGGTCAATATCAGTGTATCCCAAAAGTAGTATCAGATCAGAGTGTTAATACCATAGCAGCACTCCCTGTAAAAGCCCTACCCTGAGCGCCTACTCAGTCCAGTTCATTGTTTCTATGTCCAGGCAGCAGCGCTTACGTAACCATTTTTGTCAGCACAGACTGCTGATATTTCAAAAGTGAGGCAGCTTATTAATGGCAATTAGCAATATCATGCAGCTCATCAGGATGTGAAATTTTCCAAAAGCCAACTGTATGAATGAAGCTGCTAAGAAGTTGATGTGGACAGTCTGAGTGACACAAATGGAATTCAATCTGGGATTAGTTTCCACTTGCATTATGGATCAGTATTTGTTAAAAGTCTGAGAGACATTAGCTTTTACCTTCTTTCATTTGAAAGATAGTGTTCTACAGGAGTATGTTGGAGCTCCATTATTAAAGAACTAACTGCTAACTGAATTGGCATTACACAGTCCAAACAAGATTTGGCTGGATCAGGAGCTTGGTGTGCTCTGATTCTTGGTAAAAGATACTTCTGCTGATAAAAGTTCAGACTTCAATTGCAAGCAAGAAAATGTATGTGGTCTTTCCCAAAGTTGTTATTCTAGAAGAAGGATAGTCTGTTCTTTTATTTTTTTTAAATGTTGACTATGTCAGTAATTCATGGCTAAAAAATACCAGTGAATTTTTATTGCAGGATGCTAATAAACAGATTTTGCAATTGTCGTGAGAATTCAGAAACTAATTTTACTTAATTCAGCATACTGTTCAACACCTTTGAAATGTAGGCTTAGTCTTCAGTAATAGAAGGTCATTTCACTTTAATGTGCTTATGTTATTTCTAATTATACAATGTAATTTGATAATTGTACATGTGTATGCTATAACGTGTAAATTACGCACATTTATTTAGGCTTTGTGGAGGCCTATAGAGATCTGGAGTGTGAAGTTGTTTGGCATCCAAGGTTCAACTCTCCGGAATCAGGAGAATTCAACTTGTGTGTGCGTAAAGGAAACAAAATTAGGTTGAAATGTTTTGCAAAGGTAACAATTCATACAGCAGATTTAGAGAAGCAAAATGTGTCTTCTTTTTAAACAAGTAATTTCTTAAATGTATTTCTATTATCATGTATTAAAAAAATTATTTT